>NW_020187208.1:24466-26866 GCF_900000015.1 Plasmopara halstedii | reverse complement strand
CCCCGGGGGCCGCTTTTTCTGTGCGCGTGGACGAGAGCGATACGGTCGATGACCTGAAGGATGCTATCAAGGCGAAGAAGCCGAACAAGATCAAGTGTGATGCTGACGAGCTCCGTCTATTCCTCGCTAAGTGTGGCGACGCGTGGCTGCCGAGCAGCACTGAAGACGTGAAGAAGCTGAAGAAAGGCGTTAAGACGGCTCTCATCGAAGCGCTAACGGAGGAAGACCAAGAGCTACAGGCGGAGGACCCGTTAAATGACGTGCTCAGCGGAATGGATCCTCCATTGCCTCGCCAGATTCACGTGCTGGTGGTGGCTCCGCAAGGGGTCAGCAGAACGGAAGTGTGTGACATGATACGGGACGGACGAGGCATTCGGAAGTTCAACGAACCACTTGGGGATTCCGAGTTGGAATATGAAGGTGGAGTTCCTGCAACATTCAAGACGTTGCGAAAAGCCACTGTGGCCGCATTTGCAAGTCTTCTCGATCGCATACCAGTGATATTCATCCGCGCTCCCCCTTTGTCCGGAAAGACGGCCTTGTGCGATCTACTCTACGACCACATTGTTCGCTCCAAGCCTGATGCACTTGTTTCCCGCATTCTGGCCAATCAAATGCCTGTAGATGGCAAGTTTACCGAGTTTTTCAAATTTTTGTACGGCTATGAGTTTGAAGCATTCTGCGCACACAAAGGCGATCGGGTGGTACTGATTGATGAAGCTCAAATTACGTATAACGACGAGCAGCTGTGGAGGGGATACGTGAAAGGCGCATTGGAATCGCAAATACGAGGCCTTCGCTTCGTTCTCTTTTCATCGTATGGCAGCTTTAATATTTACCGCAAATTTGAACGCGCTGGAACTCCGATCCTTGTGCCTCCTCAGAATACTTTTGGATTGAATGCCACACCATACAAGCCTGGCCTGCAGCTTTCACGTGAGGAGCTGAAAGAAATGGCTCAAAACAGCATTGGCATATCAGCCTCCGATCTCATTTGGATCTTGTGCTCGGGTCATATCGGAATTGCTCGAGCTATCCTCATCTTTTTGCATCGTAAGTTTGGTTCTGGAAAGCCAAACGATGAAGATGTTGAGCTGGAACTTCGCTCCTTGGGGCTGCTGCAAGAAATTCGCTCCAGTTATCGGGGTATCCCAAGTGCTGATGCTTTCGAGCGAGTGAAAGATGCTAATAACCTGCCGGATGAAGCAGTGCTGAAGATGATTGGAATCTTGAATGGTGTTGCTTCTGGCAAGGTTATGCTTGTATCAGATGGACATCGAACTCCTAGAAGCCAGTTTGCTGCGGAATTGTTGACAAGGTACGGGTTCTTGTACGAGGATCAGGCGGGGCAGCTTCAGTTCGCTTCAAGCATGCACCTCAAGATCTGGCTGTATTCAAATCGAACAGATCCAATTTCGTACATGGTATCAGACGTCGCACACGAAGACTTTGTTGTCGCGTGCGTACAGCGAATGAGTGCTTTGCGACTGCAGAACTTCGCGAACGAAAACACCAACGGCATTGCTCGAGAACGCCAAATACAGATGGAGCTATACGGCGCCACAGTATCATGCTTGCCTCGAGATGTGTTGGTTACCCCTGAATGGCGAACGACTGATGGCAAAGGATACATTGATTTAATGATTCGTGGCTCGAGCATTCTTTGGTTTTGGGAGTTGTTAGTGAATGGTGACGATGCTGTCGGCCACTCAAATCGATTTGAAACTGGGGGGAAGTACCATGGAAGCTTAACTGGAAGTTCTAAGTATGTGCTCATCGATTTTCGTCAGAGTAAGGGCGTTCGGCACCAGAAGCATGGGTTTCTGTATGTGTCGTTTGTGGATTCTTACACCAAAGCGCTGGTTTTCAGCACTGGTAAGTCCGTTGTAAGCGTCAAACTGCTAAGCTAATTAACTGTTCACGTTTAATACATAAGGTTTTTTTCTAATAAATATAAAGTTAGTTATATACAAAGATGACGTACACTCCCGAGCAATACCTAGCAAATAAAGCACGCATCATGGAGACGCAGAAGCGTATACACCGGCACATTACGCCGGCAGTTTTTTATTTTCCATAATTCTTACCTTAATTAATAGTCGATATTAGGTTTAATCAATTCTAATACCCAGGCGGTGTTTCTAACCAGACAGCCAATCAATAACCTCAGAGCGTTAGGGTAATCAAACTCTGACGCCTCTCTCCCTAGGTATTGAGACACTTGGTGGTGCTGCACATCAACACCATCTATCACTGCACTTTTGATATATTAGATAGGTCTAAGAGTATGTATTAGTTCCTGCAACCAATGTGGGCCACCCAAATTTCCGATTACAAAATTTCTACTGGATCCGCCGACTCGAGGTAATATGATCAAGCTCTTCTGTGCTATCGTTGATA
>NW_020187208.1:24224-24456 GCF_900000015.1 Plasmopara halstedii | reverse complement strand
TGACCTCATCCTAGAAATGGCATGGTTGGAACACCATGAGCCATGGATTGATTGGAGGACAAAGACCTTGGGCGCTACGCGTATGTCTCCTGGTGGAGCTTTGGCGAGTCGTGAACCCACCTCTGCTACGAGACAAAAGCGCTGTTGGCGAGAGCAATGGACCGAGACGGTCAACGTGCTAGACATTGGAATGTTCGAGTTGGTAGACACCAACGGTGCATTGGACAGGAGC
>NW_020187208.1:23883-24214 GCF_900000015.1 Plasmopara halstedii | reverse complement strand
GGCTCGCGGGCTGATCGTGGAGTGGCACGTAACCCACTGAGCGATGCTCACGTTTTGGGGCAGTCGCTGCATGTCATGTGTGACATGGTCGGCCGAGGACCAAGGACCGAGGCATCGAGGGTGAGGCCCTCGTGATGCACGTGAAGTGGCACGGTATCCACTGGACAAAGACTGCGGGGTTAGCAGTTCTTCGTCGGATGCTGTAGATAACATCGGAGCCCCATAAGAGCGGACAGTGAGGGTGACACCAGACTACGTGGAGTGCGTGTTCACTCTGGCCCCACCGAGACATAGAACCTCTGTACAGAGGCGCTGGCGACGCCATATGTTC
>NW_020187208.1:12865-13333 GCF_900000015.1 Plasmopara halstedii | reverse complement strand
GCATTCAGAACTCGACTAAAAAAGCACTTAAAATCATGCGATATGATATCGAAGCTGCCTCACTGCACGAAGCTTCTTGTCATGATCAAAGTAGTTCCTTACTGCCCGACAGATACGGGCCATTGTAGATCAGTCGGTGCCTCTGTCCCAGAAGGAGGAATGGGAATGCTCGGTCTGGCCAACTACTAACACAAGTATACTCCAAACTTTACAGAGCAGTCGCAATCCTTAATACGTTAAATGCAGTTGGAGTGGGCGAAGTGGTGGCCAGACAGGCTATAAAAAAGCTTAAAGCAATCCCAGTTACATCTTTTCGAATTCCGATCAACGACTCCGCGTCGTCTGGGATACTCCAACCATTGTTACAATATGCGGTTTACTCTAAGCAATTGTCGATGAGCACGACGCGTGATTGTGTCGGGCAATAAAGAACTACCTTGATCATGACAAGAAGCTTCATGCAGTGAA
>NW_020187208.1:12344-12855 GCF_900000015.1 Plasmopara halstedii | reverse complement strand
CAACTACTTGCACAAGTATATCGCAAATATGCGAAAATGGCACGGCCATCGTCGAATCTCCTTCCAAAGGATACGGAATGGTGTTGAGACACCGAGCATCGGAGGGCTTTTGACGGTGTCAAATACAGCCTCCTGCATGCACCAATACCGGTGCTGCCAGACCTTGATCGTCTTTTTAGCGTCGTCTGTGATGCTTCGGACTTTGCCATCGGCTGTGCACTGCTGCAAGTAGACGCCGAGGGGTGAGATCGGGTGATCGCGTTTGAATCTCGACATCTCAAAGCTGCAGAAAAGAATTACCCAGCTCAAGTCAAGGAGCTACTTGCGATGAAGTATGCAAATGTCAAGTTCAGGGTCCACCTGCTCGGCTCAAAGCCGTTTGTGATCTACACAGATCATGCTTCATTACACATAGCAACTCAGTCGCCCCACCTCTCACAGAGGATGGCCAGATGGCTATCCTTCTTTGCGGAATAAAACTTCAAGGTGAAATATAAGCCGGGAAAGCAGG
>NW_020187208.1:12077-12269 GCF_900000015.1 Plasmopara halstedii | reverse complement strand
GTTTCGGAGCAGTCGCTGCATGTCATGCGTGACATGGTCGGCCAAGGGCCGAGGCATCACACGTGTAGTGGCACGTAAACCACTGAACACTGCTTGAGTATCGAAGCAGTCGCTGCATGTCATGCGTGATATGGTCAGCCACGGACCGAGGCACCGAGGGAGAGGCCCCCGTGATGCACGTGAAGTGGCACG
>NW_020187208.1:10972-12067 GCF_900000015.1 Plasmopara halstedii | reverse complement strand
GCGATGCGATGGCTGAAAGCCAAGACCTGCAGAAAGAATATGCAGATGAAAAAGGAAGGGGCAAAAAAGAAAGCTTTAAGGTCGGGGATCTGGTTTAATTAAGTTTTAAAAACCTGCCTACACATGCAGCCCCTGCTATCTTCAGGACAAAGCTTCGTACACGGTATATCGGGCCATTTAAGATTGTGGCCAAACGGGGCCTGGCGTACACGCTGATCTTTTGGAACGGATGCGCACCCACCCAGTGTTTTACGTGGGCTTGCTCAATTCTTACCGGAATCCGGCCACGGGCCCTCGGCCACCCAGAAGCTGAACCCGCAACTGATTTTTTGAGCACGGAGTGCAACAACCTCCATTATTTTAATGGCGCATAGTGCTCCACCGTCGCATGAAGCGATGCATTCGCCTGCTCCACGGCTAGTTGTTGCTCCCACAGAGCGCGGTGGTCCTCAAGGTGAGGCAGTCAGCGCACAACCTGCTTTGAATCATCAAGAGCATCAGCGATATGCTATTTCAGCATGACGCTCAGCGGAGCTCCGATCACGAAGGACCTCGTCCTCAAGGGCTCGAAGAGCTTCACGAGTCACCGGATGACGGCCGACCCGGTCGTCACCGCCCACCACCTACTCTTCCCAATGTGAGCAGTGACGTCCACTATCACGCGGAACGTCTAGTGAGACGACGTCGTGACCAGATTCAAATTCAATGTCTGGTGAAGTGGCGGGGATATCCCGACTCCGAAAACTCGTGGGACTTTGAGGCGCCACTTCGGCAAGATTGCCTAGTCACCGTGGACGCTTTTGATCAGAAAGATCAGGACGTCCCGCGTCATCAGACGTCCTGCTCCTCCCGGCAATAGCCAGGGAGGTAGAAGGGCCATGGGCTGAGCTCAAGCAGTGGCCTTGAGCTCTTGTGGTCGCAGACATAGAGCTCGCGGGGGCGCTAAAGGTTGACCCATACGTCGCAGGGTGACAATCCGAAAGAAGTCGATGGCGTGCCTTGAGTTTGACATACTCAAATCGAAGGTTTCGCTCCACACGCATGTCCACTTCCGTGTGGCTAAACTGTAAGTTATACAGTGAGAAAAGTTTCCGA
>NW_020187208.1:413-596 GCF_900000015.1 Plasmopara halstedii | reverse complement strand
GTTCAAGGTAAATGCTGGACGGTTCAAGGGCGGCCAAGGCTACGGTCGAAAAGGGAACTATCAGCGGAGGAACGGCGGTGGATTCAAGGGTAAGTGCTTCAAGTGTGGTCAAGTAGGACTCTTTAAGCGGGACTGTCCGAATCGAAGCGGCGCCATGGAAGACGGTGCTGTGTCTGCAGTGGA
>NW_020187208.1:0-403 GCF_900000015.1 Plasmopara halstedii | reverse complement strand
TCAGGATCTAGTATAATGAGCCTAGTATATAAAATGAGTGGCTTAGAAGTAGCAAGCATTTTGCGAACTAAGGACCTAAAATATATTCACTTCACATTTTGCGCTCTACTGCGCACAACTCAACAGGTTAACAGCCGCAAGAACTCTCAAGCCTCGCCCATGTCGTCTAGACGAAGCGAAGTCCTCATTGGGAGCGACAACTACTTCCACTGGGAGTTCGCCATGCGGATGACTCTGGCGAGAAAGGGTCTGCTGGCACACATTCAAGTTGTGAAGCCGGAGGCCGAGATCATGGAAGCGTGGTCTCTCAACGACATGAAGCCGCTCGGGATAATCGCCCTCGGTGTCTCGATGGAGCATCAGACTAAGATTCGGTCGGCTCACACCGCTATCCAGGCATGGA
>NW_020187207.1:0-1094 GCF_900000015.1 Plasmopara halstedii | reverse complement strand
AGAGGGTGCTGAACGCATGACGTGGATCGTCGATCCTAAAGGATCCATCGGAACCGCACTATCCGTTAATATAGAAATTTCAAGGCGCGGTCCCCAAAGACCTGCCGTCGATCCCACCTTTGGACCGAGGTGTGCGTCATGAGATTGACCTGGTTCCAGGAATAAAAATCTGCATATCACGGTAATGGCCCATACCCAAGGAGCAGTGTGACGTCATTGACGCCTTTTTCCGTGCAAAACACGACGCAGGAATGGTGCGTGAGAGTAAGTCTCCCCATTGGTCTCCACGTTTTGTGTCTGGAAGCCGAATGGCGAGTGTTGTGCCTGGCCTGCCGAAGGACTCGGCGGACAACACGGGTGTGGTGGTCTTTGTGGACCGTTTGAGCAAGATGGTTCATCTGTGCGCAGTGTCAGACACCATCGACGGTGTGGGTACAGCGACGTTGCTTGTCGATCGTGCCTTTCGACAACATGGACTCCCGGAGTCACTTGTCTCTGATAGAGATCCACGCGTCACCAGGCAGTTTTGCTCTGCACTCTTCAGGGTCCGGGCACCAAGTTGGGTATTTCAACAGCGGACAATATGCAGGCCGATGGTCAAACTGAGCGCGTAAATCGCGTCGGTGAAGACGTTCTTCGCAGCGTCTGCGCTGAGACGCCGTAGCGCTGAAGAGGCATGCTGCCCTCCTAGAGTTTGCTCTCAACAATACCGTGAATTTATCTACCGGCTACACGCCGTTCTACGTCAACGATCTGGTTCATCCTCAAGTCCCCTTGACGCCACTGTCCGATGGCTCAGGGCTTGGTGGAGGGAAGGAAAAGCCGAGCGGCGAGCCGATGTCAGCCCCCTCACTGTCCGTAAAGAAGTCGATAGTTTCCTGCCTACCAGACTGAGTGTCCTACGACACGTTCGCGATGCCATAGCTGAAAGCCAAGACATGCAATATGCAGATGGAAGATGCAATAGAAATGTGGAAACCTTTGAAGTCGGTAAACTGGTTTTATGACAAGCTTAAAACCTTCCAACACATTTTATTTTTGCTGTCTTTAAGACAAAGCTCTGTCCACGGTTTATCGAACATTTTAAGGTCGTG
>NW_020187206.1:0-403 GCF_900000015.1 Plasmopara halstedii | reverse complement strand
GAGGAGCACAACTGAAACGTACATGGCCGCAGCACGAAAGGAAGTGACGCTAAGCAGAATGTTTCTTAGTTCATATAACAGTCGATATTTATAAATCAAAATATGATGAAGTGAAAAGAATTCAAATTTGACTTTGCAGTGCATTTTTAGCCAAATCGCTCGCAAAATATCAGTTCCAACATGTCTAGGCTATTTCCCGCGTCGAATTATTGATCATCTTCAAGATGCTTAGCAAATTTCATAACAACCAAATCCGATTTTGCTGAATAGATCATCTTCAAAACCTCATTAGATCCAAACCTAGTAATGAGTACCGCGAGCAAAGTGAAATGTGCCGCAGGGCTCTGCTTGTTGTAGGCACTAACGTAGACGTCGTAAGCATTAAGCAACAAACCATCGTGAG
>NW_020187205.1:0-1460 GCF_900000015.1 Plasmopara halstedii | reverse complement strand
GATCGCAATCCGCTTACTCCAAGAGTAATTATTGCCTTCCCAAGGCTAATCGACTCTTTGGTTTGAATTCCAAACTGATTTTTTTAATAGTTTAATTTCAAAACTTCCTAAATATACTAAATATATATAGTAAAATCATACTGGCTACCTAGCCCCGTACCGTATTCGTGTTTGGGTGCGGTCACACCATCCACATCTCGTGTGACACACACACCCATGTTATAAGAGTTCTTGTAACCCCATTACACCCTCCCCCATTAAGAATGAGAACATTTTTAGTTCCAATTGATTATTGCCTCAAGGAGGCTCGCGTGTCCGTTAGACACTACAACTCAAGTTGTTGGAGTTTAACAACTTCCTTGCTCAATGAGCCCTGTGTCCACGACACGAAAACCATCAAGGCTCGCTGGCTCTGACAGCGAGCACGGGCAGAGACCAACTTCGTCCCCCGCACGCAGTGCGATGTCGGACAGTGCGTCCGCGGCCCCGGGGGGTGTATATCATAGGTCTGATGAGCACAAACGTCGTGCTCCGCGCACGCTTTCAGTGCCGAGTGGCCTCGATGAGGATATGGTCGACTATGAGTCTGACCCTTCTTTTCCCGCACGGGATGACGAGAAAGGAAAGCTGCACCAGCAGCGTGATATGAGCCCTGCTCGCGCCTTGCGGACCCCATGTCCGTTCCCCGATTTCTAATCAACTGAGGAACGTGGTGTAATCACCAATGACCTTGACGGGGAACAGAGGCGGCAGCTTAAAGCTGCTCATAAGACGGCTATAAAGCACGCCCATCCACGATCGGTCATTGACCCTCGTGTGGCATATGGCTTCCGCCCTGCGAATACCGTTTTGGAAGCGAAGGACGCGGTCACTCGATCGTTACGCGTCTACATCATCGGGCCCCCGGCCAAAACGGACGATAAACTGGCCACACGGAAAGCTCTTCGAGCTCGTTTCTTGGTCCCAGAAGAAATTCCGTTAAACGTTTATCGCACTCGTCTAAGTGCTCAACGAGGTGGCTCTCCTGTACCCGCAATGCGGAAAATACCTCTAGTGCTCGCCCCTGGCGAAAGCACTACAGATGACGAAGATCTCTTTGATCGATAGGTGCAACGGCACCGAAAACTTTCCTCACGGCATAACCTGCAGTTGAGCCACAAGTGGACTTGCGTGTGAAGCGACACCTCCGCTTTGAGTTTGCTGAACTCAAGGTACGCCGTCGACTTCCTTCGGATTGTCGCCCTGCGACGTTTGGGTTAACAACACCTAATATTCTCGCGAGCTCTGTGTCTTCGACCGCAAGAGCTCAGGGTCACTGCTGGAGCTCAGCTCATGGCCCTTCAACTTCTCTGGCTATTGCCGGAAAGCGCGGGGCGCCTGATGACGCGGGACGTCCTGATTTTTCTGATCAAAAGCGTCCACGGCGACTGGGCAATCTTGCCGAAGTGGTGCCTCAAACT
>NW_020187204.1:0-318 GCF_900000015.1 Plasmopara halstedii | reverse complement strand
TGATCTATACAGATCATGCTTCACTACGCACTGCGACTCAGTCGCCCCACCTCTCGCATAGGATGGCTAGATGGCTAGCCTTCTTTGCGGAATATAGCTTCAAGGTGAAGTATAAGCCGAGAAAGCAGAATGCTTCGGCTGATGCGTTGTCACGCAGACTATGAGTTTGCTCATGTTACAACTGTAACGTCGTCTGTGATAGATTTGATCAACATCGCGTATGTGGGTGATGTGTATAGCATTGCTACGGGGCCTAGATGGCAAGGAGTTTGGAAACTCGGACAAGAAATTGTCACAAAGACTGCGTGCACGATTGCA
>NW_020187203.1:0-5576 GCF_900000015.1 Plasmopara halstedii | reverse complement strand
TACTTTGGCCCCAACAATTACTTTGAAGTATGGGGTCCACCTAAGCGTGTCGAGGCAAACGAAGCTGCTCATGATGAAACTGCAGCTCGGAACTTGTGGAACGAGAGCGAACGTCTTGCTATGGTCAAGTTTGATGTCTAAGCAGTAAGTTTATAGGATACGTGTTTTCTGGATAATAATACTCAATAAAATATCTCTTTTTGACTTTGAGATTGCTTTGAACATCAGTAAAATGAATGCTTTTAATGCTGATAGCTCACCAGTCCATCAGCGTTCGTGGCGACAGCGTTACATGGTGTATCACTCATGACTTACGATGCATCAAGGATACAAGGTACTTTATGGACTCCATTGTTGACGAAATTTATTCGTATCGGGGCGATGATAGCGCCGTGGGTTCTGCATTGGAAAAGAGGATATGAAAATGTGTTTTTATTGACTTGAGTTCTCTGTGGTAGATCAATGGACCCGACAATCTCGACACTGTTTAGTATTTGAAAGCATTCGCGGTCACAAATAGCGATTCGGCCGCGAAAATGACGTACAAGACGACTGATGAGCAAGACAATGATTAAGTTCGTAGCTGCATGAGCGTGTTGAATCTGATCGAAGTGTGAGTATCAGGCTCCCTGGAAGAAACTGTTGAATAATGCGAGTCAGCTCGACTTAAATGAGATGACAGGATTGAGTAAACGAATTGAGTGAACAGATTAATTTCTGACAGTCAGGAGTTTTGACAGTTGCAAAGCTTTTGCAAATGGTTGAAAGAGATGCTCGACTTCGAATGTTGGCTGAGTCGACAGCCGTTTGGGCGATTCATACTATTGATTCATCTTCAAACCTAAAAAATAAGCTGTGCCTGGGACTCTACCCAAGAGACAAATTATTTTAACGCTCGCAAAGCAAAGATGCCTTCACTTCAATAGTCGCATGATATCTACCACGATGTCTGGTCATTTTCATTGTTGCTGGTCAACAGAAATCGGGCTATCATTAAGGAAATTTAACGTTTAGTAGAGGTTGAACTCACCCGACGAAATGCACAATTGGTCTTGAGTATTAAGATTAAGCTTATCTCCAAAAATTTCGAAGCAAAACCTATTTCTCAATGCTCTCGTCCCAGTCATAGCAACACAGTTGGCTCCTTGAATCTCTCATTTGTTAAACGCAACGATGGGCATTAATTCCAGCAAGGAAGTTGCTTCTCGGCCTCAAGTGCCTTCAAATTGGAATTCAACAGACATTCCATCGCAGAAAGATAAAGTTGTAATTGTTACGGGTGCGAATTCCGGAATTGGATTTGAAATCGCTCTACAACTTGCTCGAAAGGGGGCTCATGTTATTTTAGCCTGTCGAAATGAAAAACGCGGTTTACAAGCTGAAGCAGATATTCAACAGGATTTGAAATCATTGTCGGATGCTGGTAGCGTCAAGTTTATGCAGGTCGATATGGGTGATTTAACAAGTGTACATTCTTTTTCCGAAGAATTCAAGAAGATGTACGAGCGACTAGATATCCTTATTAACAATGCGGGGATCGGAGGTCGCACCTACGCTACAACAGCCGATGGATTCGAACTGATTTTTGCCACAAACTATTTGGGGCCATTCGTATTGACAGCCCAGCTTTTTGACCTGCTAAAGAAAACTGCGCCATCGCGTATTGTTTCTGTGAGCAGTTTCCTACACTGGTATGGAACGTGGGTCTTTGATGAAGATCAAATCATGGTGAAAAGACCAAAGGAACATGGACAACTTGGAACGTATTCGGTTTCAAAAGTATGTTTTTTACTTTTTACAAACGAGCTTGATCGTCGTCTCAAAGCAGCTGGAATCGACAACATTATCACTACAACGGCTCATCCTGGTTATTGCGATACCAGTATCATGGGTGATGCGACGAAAAAGAAAAGTAATTGGTATTGGTGGCTGTCCTATCGTCCATATGGCATCTACCCACCACAAAATTTTCCAAAGGGTGCTCTACCTACATTATATGCTGGACAGCTGATGGGGTGAAGGGTGGAGACTACTTTCGACCTAAGTATTTGGAGCTTTATGGCCACCCTATTCGTGAGGAGCCTGCGAAGCTGAGTAAGTCTGAGACAGCGGTAGCGAAACTATGGGCGTATAGTGAAGAATTAGCGCATCTTAAGTTTGACGTCACCAAGTAAGGTAATGAAGCATTAGCATACAGATCGTTCAAGGTTGTAGGTTCTGCTTAGAATTTGCTTGGCCGACTGACTGGTTCATGTTCTAAGCACTATCAATGCGAGCATGGCACACATTTGGTGGATAGTTAGACGTCTCTGTAAGTAGCATCTTCCATTCGTATGCACTGTTAAGTAGATCGTCTATTCACGTATCAGACTACAAAACTTACTGCCATGTTCAAGTTTTTGATTAACTGATAATTATTCACAACGAAAGATGAGCATAACTCTGAGATGTAAAAGCAGGCTGGCTGACTTGATTACTTGGTAACTTCAAACTTCAATCGAGTGAGCTTCTCGCTCAGATCCCAAAGCTTAGAAGCTGCACTCTCGGACTTGCTCAGAGATGATGGATCTTCACGTATAGGGGAACCGTAACACTCCATATACTTTGGTCCGTAGTAGTCGCCACCCTTCACATTTTCAGCTGTAGCAGCATACAAGATTGGCAACGCTCCTTTCTCGGCACTTTGTGGTGGAACGGCCGCGACTGTACGAAAGACCAACCACCACCACCAATTGTTGTCATTAGTCTGTGCACCTTTCTTCATAATGTTCGTATCACAATACCCAGGGTGAGCTGCAGCAGCGATAATCGTGTTAATCCCTGCAGCTTTCAAACGACGATCAAATTCCAGTGTGAAGAGAAGATTGCAGAGCTTTGAGACACAATATGTTGCGATTTGTCCATATTCCTTTTCGTTTTTAACCATAATGTTGTTCTCATCGAATACAAAATATGCATGACGGTGTAGAACGCTACTAACAGTAATGACTCGAGCACATTCGCTCTTTTTCAGTTGATCAAACAACTGGGCAGTTAAAGCAAAGTGCCCTAAATAATTAGTGGCAAATTGGAGCTCGTGACCATCTACTGTCTTAGTGTACGTGCCTCCAACGATACCAGCATTGTTGATAAGGAGATCCACTCGAGGATGCATCTTTTTAAACAATTCACAGAAAGCATGCACGCTACTCAAGTCTCCAATGTCCACAAGCACAAGTTTCACAGTACCATGATCAGGAGCATATCGGATAAGTTCTCGAATGTCAGCTTCTGCTTTTAATCCACGCTCTCGATTACGACACGCTAGCACCACGTGCGCTCCATTACGAGCTAATTCTAGCGCAGTGATAAAGCCGATTCCGGAATTACCACCCGTAACAATCACAATTTTGTTTTTTTGTGATCGAATGTGCGTAGCGTTCCAATTACGAGGAACCTCTGGTTGAGATGCTGTACTCTTGCTAGAATTACCACCCATTCTTTTCGTAGCAATATTTAAAATTGACGAGAAAACCGTCTGACAATGAAGTTAAGCTGGGACATGGACATTAGAAAGAGTAACGGGATGAAGAACGTTTAGCACCGTTTATTGTTTTCTAGCAGAGTATCCCCCGATATCATTTTCGTCAAAACCACTTTCTCAAATGTGAATTCTCTCTGCATCCTATATTCTAGTCACACGCTTGTCTGATTGTGGTAAGATGCTATTCCAGGCCATGGTCTGAATCATTACCTTTCGATGTAAGAATCACGTGAATATTCTGTTACTGAGAGATCGAGTCTACGAAATCGCTTTAACACCAAAATTGAATAGAAGACAGACTTCTTTAAGGAAAAAAATGTATAGCGTTTTTCTACAAATGTAAATATACCTGCGACTATCATTGTAGAACTGCGAAAAACATTGACAGAAACTCTGCGACTGCGAACAAAACGTTGTCGAAGGTCAAGACAGACGAAAATTCTGAGATCTCGTGTCACCGCAAGAATCATTGCGAGTTAGTCTGGCGATCCAGTCGATAATGCATACTACTCGATTGAACGTGACATGTGGTCACTGTGTTTCCATCTATTCGTATAAAATCATTTGTCAACCCGAAGCGCCAGACATACCTGTGACAATCATTTTGCTTGGAACTTTATGCGAGGATTGCGGTATTTAATGGCATTTTGATGTTTTCTATTGATCGCACAATGCACTTAGAGGTAGACCTTCGGTGTGCAGGAAAGCAGCAATATTAAAAATTTTGGTCTACTATCTTGTATGTATCGTATCGCCTAGTATTATTGCAAGCAGAATAGAACAATGGCCTGTCCTCACACAAAGAACTTGTGGTATTCGTCTTTTCAAACGTGTACTGGTATATGGAGATAATTCATCAATATTGTAAAACTATCATCAAAAATAATGGACCACACAGGTCGAATATGCTGAATTTAAGCGTTCATGTCTAGGTGACGGCTTTTGCAAAATGGGTGAGCTGAAGTCGCAAGTGATCTAAACACAAAGGATGACATAACCTATGCAAGCATGAAGCGGACTAATTTTAAAGCTATCAAATCAAAGTTACGGTATGTGGAAAATAAAAGCTAAGATCAGCAAAAAATTGGATAGTGGAGCGAAAATTAGCGAGTGATGTCTTACTGCCCGTTGAAGTGGCTGTACATGCATGGTGCTAACTGCATGATTTTGCTGGATGTTTCATGTATGACTACGTAGATCACTCACGTTCAAGATTGTACCGAAAATTGCAATTACAACATGTCATATCCTAAATACGATTAGCTTAAAAACAATATTTTTTTGGATTGAAGGCATTTCTTTCATCCTGTAATTTTGGAACTGCAACGGGTTGCTGGGCTTTGAAGAAGATAGCCTTGACTCTTAGAGTCTGCGTTGACAAACGCACATAATGAGCTCGTGTGCTCATTCTAGATGCATTACGAAAGCCGGAAGTATCTGAAACGGGGAGGTGCTACTTTCGTGTGTAGCACGTGTGTTCGGAGTCCTTGTCCGTTTACGGTGCAATTGTAAGAAATCTATCAGTAATTATGAATAACCATAAGTATCGAAATATCTTTTTGACTAAAGAAAACGGAACTCCGCTGATATTGAGCAGGACAAGAAAATCTTTTTTTTACTTCCTTGTGATTGAAGGAAGAAAAGATGCTTATGGTTACTCCGACGGAGTCATAGTGCATCACGCTTGCGATCTACAAACTGGAATGCCGCGGTAGAATGGGCACTAACGTGCAAAAGCACACCAACGTGATACGTTTACAAGCGGCAGATGTCGCGGAAGGATGCATTTTATTTGTTTGGAGTTTGCTCTTAGATGGGAGTCACGAAGGGTCGCGTATGTTTGAATTCTCTGTGGAGGAAAAACTGACTAATAATGTTCAAGCCTTAAGCGTTTCTACCACCGCAATGACATCCGACTCTCCTGGAGGCGATACAGTAACTTGTTAAGTATGCTGCTGTAGCCAATGCTTGCGCTATCTTATGAGTTATGGTAATTGGCTCAAGTGGTTTAGCATCGTGGTGCTAAAAGGCAACTTGTGAGTTCAATTCCCAC
>NW_020187202.1:0-373 GCF_900000015.1 Plasmopara halstedii | reverse complement strand
GAATTTCAAGACGTCGTCTCCAAAGACCCGCCTTCGGTCCTACCTCCGGACCGAGGTGCGCGTCATGAGATCGACCTGGTTCCGGGAAACAAATACTGCGTAACACGCCAATCGTCCCTGCCTAAAAAGCAGTGCGACGTCATTGACGCCTTTTTCCGTGCAAAGCACGACACAGTGGTGGTGCGTGAGAACAAGTCTCCCCATTCGACACCCACGTTATGTGTTCGGAAGGCGAACGGCAAGTGGCGTATCGTTCATGCTTATAATAAGCTCAACGATGCCACCATTCCGGCACTTCCTAGAAAGGATGTTCTCCAGAACAACATGGTGGGATGTACGAAGTACAGTGCACTCGATTTGGTAGATGGATATT
>NW_020187201.1:0-434 GCF_900000015.1 Plasmopara halstedii | reverse complement strand
CTCCAAAACGATAGGAACCATCTGACACTGAGCCACTAACAGTTGCTGGTGTAATCGTTGAGACTGGATTGTCTCCTAGGAGGTATGCTGTTAGCAATTGCCGCGCTTTCTCTGCAAATGTTGCTTCGTTGTCGTAAGGAGTGGACAAGCCATAGCACAACTTGCTCACAAATTCACAGTCGTTCTGACTAAACTTGATCACTTTGCAGTTTTCCTCAAATCTTGCAAACCATGTGTTTAAGAGCACAACCGGAATCGGCGTTTCGTCGTCAGACCGTTCAATGCGATGACACTCAATCTGACCATCCATTTCACCCAACTGCCACTCCCCTTACATTTTGCAAAATAAGATGGTGTAATCAAGTCGCTAATGTCGGTTAGCTTTCTCTTCTTGATCGAAACGGTCGCAACAGCAGAAACCGACAGCTGATCTG
>NW_020187200.1:0-358 GCF_900000015.1 Plasmopara halstedii | reverse complement strand
TGCCTAGCACCTTGAAGATAGTCGACCAAGATTTTCCCGTGAAACGGAGGTCTCTATCAGAGACAATCGACTCTGGGAGTCCGAGTTGTCGAAAAACATGATCTACAAACAGCTTTGCTGTACCGACCCCGTAGATGGTGTCTGGCACCGCCGCCAAATGAGCCATCTTGTTCGACCGGTGGACGAATACCACGACACCCGTGTTGCCCGCTGAATCTTTCGGCAGGTCAAACACAAAATCCAAACTCATGGACTGCCAGCGCCCAATAGGTACCGGTAAGCTGGCCAACGGCACAGCCACATTTGGAGTGGGTTTCACCCGTTGACACGTCTCACACGTGCGCACATAGGTGCTCGT
>NW_020187199.1:0-1101 GCF_900000015.1 Plasmopara halstedii | reverse complement strand
AGATACTGATGATCCTTCGATCCCCAAGTCGAGCTGATTTGCGAACAGTCCTTCGAGATCTACCTATATCGGGATTGACAGATGAGACGCTATGGGATTTTAGTCAGAGACGACAAAAAATAAAGGCCAAATGTTGCTGATTAGTCAGGTTTCGCAGCAAGTACGATTTAATTGGTCGAAAATTTTATACGATGGTACGCTATTAAGCACTTCTAATTAAATTTATATCTCTGGCTCAAATATAACCCAAAGTGTTAAATCATGTTTCCATCATTTTCATCTTTGAGTGATCGCTCGCGGAAGCAACAAAAATTAATTGATAGATTATCCCTCGACAGTCAATTAGAAAAGACGAAAGAAAAAGCGTATGGTCAAGCTTTTATCAACCCTGACACTTTCAGTTTAGATCCTTTCAAACCACATACATCGGTCGGGACGCAAACCGAGAGCTCGACTTCAACCACCACATCAAGTTCCGATCCACGTGCAACTCCTCCGAGTCGTGAGAGTGATGAGTATGCTCTTATGGCAGCTGAAGACGTCCGATCTCAATTTCTTCGCTACGAGACAAAACTAGAGCAAATGTATGATCAAGCAGTTCTCGCTATCAATCAAACCATGATGGCATATGAACATCTTAGCAATCAACACATGTTGTCACAGCGGGAGAATGACATGCTTCGCAAAGACTTTAGAGATGGTCGTCAGTTGTATCGAAGACTTCAACGAGAGAAGGAACGTATTGAGAGTAGTAATGATGATTCGACTCGAAAGCTGAATGGATTGAAAGAAGATTATTGGAGAGTTTTACGCTACACTACAGCAAGCCTACAAAACACTAGCATGAGAGCAAGCAAGATCGTTCTGACTTGGAACAGCTGATTGCTGATCTGAGAGCGGTAGGTGCGGAAGAGACTGCTAAGGTTGTAGCTGCTCATAATCGGATCCGTGATCTCGAAATCGATACTAATAACTTGGTCCAATTGATTCAAAATATGCAAGCAAGTCATAACGAGCTCAATCAAAATCTCTACCGAGCAGAAGCAGCGTATAACCAGCTACTGGAAGATAATTTGCTAACGAAGTCGGAGAATGCAAGTT
>NW_020187198.1:0-1332 GCF_900000015.1 Plasmopara halstedii | reverse complement strand
CTGGGTAGTTCGAATGAGTGACTTTTTACTATAAATATCCAGCGAGACGTATTGGACGAAGCCGTTTCCACATTTTTGTTATGATTGTGAATTTACAATAAGACGACTAGCCGAAAGCACATCGTCGCGTCGTCGATAACCAGATAGACACAAGCGTCTCTCGCATAATAAAATTTATGTCCGGACTTCACAAGTATCCTATTGTGCATGAAATACACTATAATGTCAAGCAGTCGAAAAGATACACGAGTTTATTGATGTTGTTAATTATTAGAGGTACTGTATGGCCATGTCAAACATTTATGCTGAAATCATGAATTCTGGCTTTATGAACGAAGCTCACTGCCATGGTGTCAAAAGTATTCCTCAGGAATGACTCCAGAGCCGCGAAAATCTCTTACATGGCTGAGGAAGATAACATGCAGCATATCGTCCTTTAGACTTTTATGATTCAGGTATGTCTCAACAGCTTCTCTGGCGCTTCATATGAGAGCAAGTGTTTATTGACCCAACACGTTCTAAGCATATTACAACCGCAACAGAAGATTGCTGGCCATCGTGATACAAGGTATAGGGCCGCACAACGGCATATGGAATAAACTTCTTCGAAATACATCCATCTGCTGCAAAACTAAATTTAATAACGGCTACCGGCCATACTGGATGTATGTGTTGTAGATCGTTAGGTATTGTAGTAGATGGGCGTGAATGAATATGGCATTGTCGAACTGTATGATGGCGGATTGTGATTTCGTTCGGATTGACGGATGCAGAGTTTTCTTTTGATAACGATGTCCGTGTTGAGAAAAGCAGCAGAAGACATCCTCTGTTTGTTCATTTAGAACGGATTTAAGAGCTGCGGTGGTGGCGGCTGGAACGGAAATGTGTTTGTTTGCCTCTAATTGTATAACATGATTATCATGTAGATTGGCCAGCACTTCGTCTTGAAGAAGTGGCTTAGACTTGCCTAGTACTTGCACATCTAAAGGGCAAACGATACCGACATTGCGTGACTAATCTCCATTTCTAATAGATCTTAAATGACAGTTGCTTCATTGGGCGACATGCATGAAAAGCCCGCAAAGATAAACGCCATCATTAAAGGCGGCCCTTAAGGCAGTGAGAAAAAGCCCCTTGGCTATTCCAAATTAAGATCGGCCATTCCATGGGCTGATATTGGAAATAGTTTTCTTCAATCGATGGGGATTATTAAAAGAAGGCTGGTTGGCTCTGACGCTGGAGTGAGGTCGTAAGCATAGTTGTGGAAGAGAACATGGACTGCAGCATATCCTCCGCTGGCTTTTTATCCGCGGGTATTTCCATTGAGATCTT
>NW_020187197.1:0-582 GCF_900000015.1 Plasmopara halstedii | reverse complement strand
CTGAGATATCATGTCACATACGTTTGTGGTGCTTCCAGACGTGCTACAGCGTTTCTGAATTTGCTAGACGCATCTGTTTGACGTGGCAGCAACGATTAACGCACTGAAACGTTCGGCACGTTGTCAGCAGCTGAGATATCATGTCACATACGTTTGTGGTGCATTCAGACGTGCTACAGCGTACCTGATTGAACCAGACATATCTGTTTGACGCAGAAACAACAGCTTAATCGCTTAAACGTCGCCACGTTGTCAGCAGCTGAGATACCATGTCAAATACGTTTGTGGTGCATTCGGACGTGCTACAGCGTACCTGATTGAACCAGACGTATATGTTTGACGCAGAAACAACAGCTAACGCACTCAAACGTTCGGCACGTTGTCAGCAGCTGAGATACCATGACAAATACGATTGTGGTGCTTCCGGACGTGCTACAGCGTTCCAGATTGAACCAGACGCATCTGTATGACGCGGCAGCAAAGGTTAACGCATACAAACGTTTATCACTCTGTCAGTAGTTGAAATATCATGTCACATACATTTGTGGTGCTTTCAGACGTGCTTCAGCGTTCCAGATTGAA
>NW_020187196.1:0-439 GCF_900000015.1 Plasmopara halstedii | reverse complement strand
AGAGCATCAAGCATTAACAGCGAGTAGGAGTGTTTTTATGACGTCTCTCGATACCGATAAAGAACGATCTTGCAGCAATGACTATTATGCCTGCCTAAACTTACATGTGTTCGTACCTCAGATCAACTTTGTGGTAAGATATGATGGCTTTAGTTTCTTCATTCAGTGGGTTATTTCCTCAAAGAAGAAAGTCTAGCTACAGATTGCCTAGGGTTTACTCTTGGATACCTAGCCAAAGCTCGAAGCCCCCTAGTCGTATATAATGGTTTGCAGACAAAATCGTGCTAAGACAGAGGAATTTGGGATAGACATCGGCTATTTGGCATGTCAAGTAAAAAATGTAGGAAATGAGTTGCTATTGCTATTATGGTTTTTGTGATTATAGATAGAGGTATGGAAAAATAGGGTTTCAAAATAACGTGTAGCATTATTATTATTC
>NW_020187195.1:0-824 GCF_900000015.1 Plasmopara halstedii | reverse complement strand
AGCTGCTCCCATAAATTATGTTCAGCTACTAACTACAGAGGGTGTCGAGATCGTGACAAACTGCTACCAGAGGATCAACGCTTCCAAATGTTATTCTCATAATATTTAAGATAATTCGTTGCGGTCTGTACATGCGCATGTGATAAGCGTGTCATCGGGTAAGACTTTCGCCACAAATTGTCAGCGCTTTTAGCTGATTTGCCAATTCCGCCATAATATTGCCCAGACAGGTCTTTGAACTTTATCAAGAAGCGTCTGATTATAACGGTATGTGAAATTTGCGAATCGACTAAGAAAGCCGATTCAGATCACTACTGGCAACGACACAATCCCCGGTGAAGATACAGCCAATATTTCGGCAACGATTTTGCCAACATGGCTAACCAAATGTCACTGGTTTGGAGCATAATCCTAGTTAAACAGCACAACTTTGGTGATCTTTGTTCAAAGTGCTTCTTACCCGTTAGATTATGTTCGTCAAGACCATCCTACGCGTTTTGGGGAGTATCCCCTTTCGTAGAACATGCGCAGAGCGACTGTGGTGAGGGGGCGAAATGATCTTACTAGTTGAGTTTGCACTAATCAACCAAGCACAAGCTTCAACAGAGTTTGTACTGCTGTTAGGTTACTTGATCAACCGCTTTGCTCTTTGACAACTTACAAAGTAGTACCGATTTTTGTAAGTGAATTGTCGGTAAAGATTGGGCGTCACGCGCTGGCTGGATGAATGTACGATGCTTTGACAAGAAAGTAAGATGTGCCAAGGCAACATGCTGAAAGAGAAGAGAAGTGAAGTGAAGAGGCGTATGTTTCTGTCACACTCA
>NW_020187194.1:0-1386 GCF_900000015.1 Plasmopara halstedii | reverse complement strand
ATGCAGAAAGTCTTTGATAATTACCCTTATTTCTTAAGGTTAAGGTGCCGATTGTCTCAACGAACTTATAGCAATCTTTGCGAATACGACTACAAGACACAGGAATTGCGATCATAACGAAAAAGATACTCGTACGAATATCCAACTCAACCATGTGACATAGATCTCGACATTACTTATGATTTAGTGAAAATCAACGGATCAAAGAGATATACAATAAATTACCTTGGTCTTTAGTTATGGTCAGCGCATAGCTGTTGATGGACGGATTGAAATACCACATGGCTGTATCATGCTGTATGTTTGTGCGATACCGGTGGTAAGTTGCTGCGCTATAATTCCTTCAGGACCATTTGGTGCGAAGTCTTAGTTTAGAGCCTCAGGCAAAGTGCGAACTCTCCGAGTGTCATGAATGGTTCTCGTGTTTTCAACACACGATTTGAGTAAACTGCCTCAAACCTACATGGTCACGATGGTCAAAGCAAGCACAAATTTAGATTAAACTCGCGAAAAAATAAGCAACTTTGACCTAATCGTAAAGTTATTCTATGAAAAAAGTGTGACTTGCAATCGCCACTTGTTAAGAAATTGACCGATTGATCGTCTTATCAAATTATTGTCACAATTCAGGTGTGAGAGGTGAGTCAAAGAGTTTATGGTAGACTTTCAAGATGTAAATAATGTGGTGAGCAGCACGAATGGGCTAAATACATTATAGTGTTAGCTTTTCGAGCCAGATCTGCAAAAAAGCAGTATTTGTCGCAAAATACAAGTCATCATCACGCATATTTCTTGCTTCAATTCACCCAGTTCATCATATCAATATAAGCAAAGTGTACATGACATAGTTATAGGTGTCACTTTCGACATATACCTTCTTGCATCTGAACGAAAAAGACAGTAGTATTATCTTTTGCAGCGAACACTCCAGCACATCTTATGTTAATGACATCATGTCATTGGTTCAAGACGCACCAAAACATGTGACTATGTGATCAGGCTGTTGTGCGCTTAAATGATAACTGGTCAGTATTATTGTCACCATCTGATCTCAATACTGAAAATATTTTGATGATGAGTCGAGCTAACATCGAAGCACGTATGTATCTGTGAAATTATTTTAAAACTAGCGAAAGTCTACTTAGCAATTTCAGTCCAGAGGGGCCTGCTGTCAAACCACATCGAAGATATTTTTAAGAACGATCTTTACGGCCGGAAAGCTCCGGTGAAAAGGCATTTGCCTTAAACAGAACAACAACAAAAGCAAGTCGCAATTTCAACATGGCGGCACCACATTATTTATGATATTCGATGTGAGAACTGTCCTACGAAAATCAGCTATCATTTCAGCCGTCAACACCAGCTGTTCTGAGTTTCATAAAAAAA
>NW_020187193.1:0-828 GCF_900000015.1 Plasmopara halstedii | reverse complement strand
GTGGAGTGCTCGCAATAATTCGTCCTGAGGCACCAATATTGCCACTTTTGGCTGAAAAAGATTGAGGTGGCAAAACGCTGGTGTGACGTCGAGGTGCGCTAGAAAGTGAGTAGCGTGCAGCATCGGATTGAATAAGCTGTTGAAGCTAAGTTTTATTTTTGGACGGAGCGGAAGCTGCAGCTTTTCTGAGTATTCTCACCGCCTTACCAGGCATAATGTGCGATCGCATTTGCTTGCCGCTCGACAGGGCAAATATGAATTGGTGGTCCCTGTTCAAAAGTTGCGTAAATTTATTGCCGGTATGGCAGCCGATCCTCTTCCGAGGTGGTCGCAGGACCGTTTTTATGGAAGATCTCCGCACTGGCGTGGTCAGAATGAATTTTTTTTGTGTGCATTCGTCTTCTTTTGAAAAACAGTGAATGTGGCATTGAGTGCCAAATTCAACTTCAGTCGGCACGAATTGGTTGAACTGTACATTCTCGCAGCTCGTCGAGCGGGCCTGAGCCGATGGATCTCATCTATGTTTAGAAAGAGAAGGCAGATCTTCGAGCTGCCGGGCATCGTTCGAACTCCGACGGTGTGGAAACATCCGCCACCTTTGGACTGGTTGTCCCCTGCGCAAGGCGTCATTGATATGATATTTCGCCTCTCACCGGTCTTCTGGTTTGCCGCGGGAAAACAACAACACCCAGTTGCCCTACTGGAGAAGAACTGAGTTCTGTTGAGCCTCAAAGCGGTAGAGGTCACTTCGTGCTCTTGAACACGGAACGTGTACGCAAGCCGGGCTTGCTGGTCATAAAAGCGATCGTGAAAGGCTTTGAGAAGCCA
>NW_020187192.1:0-500 GCF_900000015.1 Plasmopara halstedii | reverse complement strand
TCGTATACTCTTGGAAGTCAAGCTTCCTCTGTGCAAGGTGCCGTGTGCCCCGTCACACCATGGCTCTGCGGAGACTGTAACGGGATACACTTCCTATAATGGTGAGCCTGGACATAATACCTTGTAGAGCAAAGCTAAGAAGTAGCATAGTGAACGACCTGGATTATGTATCATAATACGTATTCAAAAATGGGAGTAAGTAGACCTGTTAAAGGAGCTCTGGAAGTATATGAGGTACAAGCGTTATGGAGATTTTCAGACTACCGTAGTTAAGATTGCTTCTCAAAAAGATCACAATTTGGATAAATCCCATCACTTTGTTGTTATTGTGATTTTTCGCTCATTTCAAATTACCGTACCATTGTTGCTACCTATCATCACCTGAGATGAAGCGGTTCTACTGACAAATCCCGAAAACAAGAAATGGGTGGAAGCTCAAGAAAAGCGCCACAAAGCCGAACAGAACGTTAAGGACGTTTCACGCTTGGTTCGTCGTGAAA
>NW_020187191.1:0-477 GCF_900000015.1 Plasmopara halstedii | reverse complement strand
ACGTCTGTCCAGTACCCAATGAAGAACGACGACACCCCTGTGCTCAGGCGATGTCTCGTACCATTTTGGTCCAAGTGCGATTTGAACGTGATTGGCACGCATCGTGAGTGGCAGGAGCATGAGATCAAGAATAAATACTTTTATTCGGGTGGCAATTTACGCGATTTCTTGTCGGAAAAGATCACTGCCAGGGATTCGATTGACGAAGCTGTCGGTGTCGTCGATTTGCCTGTTGCAGAACTTCTCAATACCCAGTATGCTGTTGTATCTGTAAAACAGGTTGATCGCTTACGGATGACGGGAATTCGAGCGAACGACCACAGCGATTTGAACAAGTATACGACGTTAAGATCGTGGTTTTGTGTGATCACCTCTGAGTATGCGTTGAGGCAACTTGGCAAGATTGTAGAGGCATCGTACTACGAGGTGTTGTGGTCTAAGGGTCGCATGCTTGGGGACGATGGGCTGATGGGCATT
>NW_020187190.1:0-391 GCF_900000015.1 Plasmopara halstedii | reverse complement strand
TAGAACGACAATCCTTTGCATGATGACCCTTTTTCCCACAGGCGTAACACTTGCCAGTTGTAGTTTGGCTGTAATTCGCTGTATTCTGCCCAAGATCCTTGCCCACGTGCGTGATCCATTCACTGTCCACGTGTTGAGCAGAATGGGTGAGTTCCTCTGCTTGCCGCAAGAAATCCTTCGTTGTAGGGTCATACTTCGCCATCAGCACCTGCTTTAACTCAGGGCATGCAAACTTCACAATGTTCTCTTGTACTAGGCCGTTTCTAGGTCGTCTCTTCCACCTGCCACAGCTGACACAGCTGTGAGGTATGAGTAATGTTTTGTCCATGATCCGGATTTCTCCTTTTTTGATAGTAAAATCTTTGTAGCTTGGGCTGTTGATATCTTACAT
>NW_020187189.1:0-4428 GCF_900000015.1 Plasmopara halstedii | reverse complement strand
GTTAACGTTCCTCTGACCAAGGATCTGTGAACTGCCGTTCACTTAGAGTTTGTATAATTTTGGAAGTCAAGCTTCCTCTGTGCAAGGTGCCGTGTGACCCGTCACAGTTGTTGTCAACTGCCCTGAGCTTTGAAAGTCCTGATCCATATGAAGCGTCGTTCTTGAATGGGGTGGAGTGAATGCGGAAGGTCTTGGTGCGAGCCGCTTCGCTTAATGTTCATAGGATAACATAGTAATGTGCATGTACGCGATTATAGATCAAAACTTTTATGTCGCGATTCAAGTCTCTCATATAATCTTTCGATGCCAATAGAGTCTTGTGGGTTCAAAAGTATGTTCTGTAGCGTTCGTAGTGGGCTCACTATAGTCAGTAGTACTCAAAAGAATTTCGTGTTCTTCAGTTTTTCGATGAATGATGTATAACAGTTATCAGAATTATCTAATTGATCATGCTACAAAGTTTTAAATTGGCCAGGAGAGCAACTTTGCAGCTGTTCGTGATTCTTATTTTGGACATGTCGCCAAGCCCGACGAGATATACTATATCTTCAATCTCATCCTACTGAACATCTCTAGACCTCAACGTTAACAGCTTACCATCATTCAAAAATTGCTTTGCCAAATACCAGAAACAGCATACTCTTTGTGATCTGCTTTAAGTGACTTGCAAATGTGAGGAACCATTATGAGCTGCTAAAGAGAAAAGACCAGCAGAGAAAAGGCCAGCAGAAAAGGATGGTGAAATACAACAACAAGAAACCACACGTTTTTTGTTTCTATACCATCGGTAATTAACGTAATGAGCCAAAAGTCTACGTCGATTCTGACAAGAAGACTCAAACAGTGGAGGAGGTTGTTCAGATAAATTTGGTCGAGAGAATCGTCATCAACGCCAGTGCCCAAGTTAAGTCCAAAGAATGGACTAGGCCTGAATAGTACAACACAACATCAATGTTCATGGAACCAACCACTTTGTCGCTAAGAGTCTTTGTTTGAAATATCGTTCCAAGCGATGCTTTTCGATGGAAAGCAAACCGCAAGTGAGCTCGACGACCTCCTTGAGTTATTTATGTTGGGTCAGAGAGATCTGCTGTCTTCAATTTCTTATGCCATTTAGTGTCCCGTCCAATTGTGCAGCATCGAAAGCTTTGGCTGTTCGTGCAAGAAATATTTCTCGCGCACTAAACTTACGTAGGCCGTCCAGCGGCACCCGTTGGACCTAATTGAAGCTGTGCAAGAAGGAATGCTTATTTAATATAAGAAGCATTCAGTCTTCTCACACAGTACCTTGCACACTTCCAAGTAGCATTGAACTATGCTCATCAACCCAACTAAGTAAATTTAGTGCTCTATACAGAATTTCTCGCTTTTGTCAACGAGTGGGTCTTTGCAAAAGGCAAGTACATGAGCGAGACTGAGCGTCAGTAGTGTTTATGAATGTAAGGTATGGAAATGCCCTTAATCTTCTTCTGTCTTGAACTTTAGAGTAGATTTGACTGTGTCTAGTAACATGATGACTACGCTGTACTTACAGTTGAGATAGCAAGCAAAGGCTGAGGATAACGCTGCTTCGCCGCTTTCAAAGTAGTTAAGATGGGCTTATCCAGCTTTAGGCATTGCTTTGAAAGTAATTCTGCTAAGTCGAATAGCCTGTACAGTCGCCGAAAGACTTCATTTCTGTCGTGTGGGTATCTGGCATTGCCTCGAATTTGCTAAAATCTCATAAAAATGCTTTATGAAGTAGATCAAAGATTAGATTGATGTAATTTTGATATTTATTGATTTGTTTAATCTTTAAAGTTTCAGCTTTGACGTTCGAGAGTAGTGCTGACTTTAAAGACATCACTTGACACATTATACCGAGTAAAACAACGTATGTTAAAATTGCTAGCGAATAGCAAGAGTGATAAGTGCACAGTTACTTACTTACTTCTCTTGGCCCAGTAAAGTCTCATCGCAATCAAGTTGCCGCGTTCTACGGCTTTAGCTAACATTTCATCAAACTTGTCTCCAAAAAACAAACTCAGCTCTTCATACATCAATTTGTGTGGACCAGACTTGTGGCGAAATCGCATGTAGGAGTCAAATACATACATCTCCTCTCTATTGAAAATATCCTTGTTACCTCTTCTGGAAAAAAGACCAGATGCGACTTGATGATCTGTTCTTTTTTTTTTCCATCTCTGAAACACTGCATCAAGCGTTTCCTCGCCAAGGGAGTGATCGCGTTCTTTGGCGACAACAGAAAGAAGTACGGCTACATCTTCTTCAGATCCTTGCCGATACAGCTTATCTCGCAAAGCCTCGGATGGATTGCCTTTTTTTAACTTCGCGAAATCATACCAGGTGTAGAGTTCATCACTAGTAAGCAAAATCTTGTTGTGGCGGTCTTCGAAGTCCAACATGACGAACAAATCCATATCTGACAAGTTCTTTTGCTTCCATTCTTCCAATTTTGTGATTCTGGCATCGTAGTCGCCAACATCTCTCACTCGAGTTTCCGCTGTTTTCAGCATGGCGCTAAATCCATATAAAAAGCCAATTTTCTCCATTTCATCTAGCAGAAAATCAATCGTAGGAAAATACCAGTTCTTGAACGATCTATAATAGAACCACTTCAAGAAGTCTTGCTGTACCGAATTGTGTTTCAAACCCTTTTTCACCCATATGTTTGAAAGAGCACGATCCAGTAGCTTGCCAGCCTCTCGCGCACTTGGATCTTCCCAAGCCTTGGCCAAATCCTTGTATATTCTCTCTTTGCCAAACGTAGTGATCAAAGCCTCAAGAGTTCTCTCGTAACCGTGCTGAGACTCGTTAGAGTAGGCGTCATTAATAACAGCAAACCACTTCTTGAATTGCGAACTTGAAAAGATGTTCGACGTCACACTTCCAACATCATAATGTATAAAGAGAGCCTTGATAGCTTCGCTTTTATTGTCAGCGAGTTTTAAATACACACTGGGCATAAGCGACTTCAAGAACAATTCTTTCAATACCCCAACACTTTTAACTTCCTGCCTAGGCTTCGATTTCTTGTCCTCCTCACCCAGCTTTATGTACCCGTTCTTCCTATGCTTTAATTCCACCCCCTTTTGAACCAGCTTGATGTGTTTGATGCGATTCCATATACGTGATGTGACAGAACTCATTTTTCCAATCGAACTTTCCAGATCTATCAATAATTTTTGGACATTGTTGTTATGAGTCGCAGGTGTTGACAGAAATCTCCTCGAGTTCTGATGAGTTTCGTCCCACGTAGCATTCGACGTAAGAAGTTCCACCGCTTCAGTGTCGTAAAACGAAAGCAACGCGAAAGTTGATAGCATCATTAAACGGTAAAACAATTTCTTGAGTTTCATCTTCGTGGTTTAAGCTTGGTGCATGTGACAGAAGCACAAGATTTCAGTGTGACACAATCTGGGAGAAATTTAGATGAAAAGGATCCGCATATGTGAGTAGGGAGCAAATCAAAAAAGATGATCATGATTCCAAGTTTATCACAAAGTCTACAGAACTTGATAAAACATTATATACTTGGTTATTCCTGCGTGAAACTTTTCATCGTGCCTGCATGTATGATGATTCGATAATTATATAGTACAAAGAATTTTCGGATTCAAGTGTGGTTGTGTCTTACTCGAACATTACAGTCACCAGCTTTGCAATCTGCAGAAAAAATCTCAAGAGCTGCATCAGCAGTTTCTATGACCAAGTTTATAAGTAAAAGCTTTTGTAGAAAGAATGTATCTAACAAGTACCAACACAACCCATCTCAGGTGTCCCTCGAAACTGCTGTATTTTAATCCAGTTCTTTCTACAGTGAAGAGAAGGAGAAAAGATATATATACGAACACTGCAATTTAAAGTAGTGTAGTACTGGCTAGCATTATGCTCAGCTGACGCAGTTGTACCGTCTGGCTGGTTCACCCGATCCGTCTCAAATATGGATTTCAATGTTTCCATGAGATCTACGCAAAATTGTACGAAATAATACTGTACATTCGTACAAAATTTACACTACACTTCTGTGTGTTTTGTTACAATTTATGATCTTCAAAGTTTGTAACGGGGTTACACAAACCCTAATTATGGTGTTTGTGTGCGTGTCACACGAGATGTGCATAATGTGACCACACACCCAATCAGGAATGCGGGTCGGGGCTAGGTAGCCAGTAGTTATAGATTATAATATACATAATTAGTATATTTAGAAAAATCCAAATTTTTAACATTAGAATCGAAATATAAATGAGAAACAGTT
The DNA here is from genome assembly GCF_900000015.1 of Plasmopara halstedii. Taxonomy (NCBI): domain Eukaryota; phylum Oomycota; class Peronosporomycetes; order Peronosporales; family Peronosporaceae; genus Plasmopara; species Plasmopara halstedii. The sequence goes on along the minus strand of NW_020187189.1, from coordinate 167 downwards.
TTGATTTTGAACAAAAGTATTCGTTTGCCTTGGTGGTAAGGCTTTCAAGTACTTTTAGAGACAGCGGATTGCGATCCGCTGCACTAGTACTTGGTTCTTATAAAGAACGAAAGGTCGGTGACCCAAAGACGCTTCCTCAAGCGCAAAGCTACGGCAGCCCCGCTGCA
>NW_020187188.1:0-407 GCF_900000015.1 Plasmopara halstedii | reverse complement strand
CTAGCATTGGTGCGTAGTAGACGTCCGTTAGGCGAACGATGCTCGGCTTGCCGAGCGCCATTACCCGCAGTAGCACGCTACCGACCAGTTTCAGCTAAAGCATCTTGCATAGGCTACCAAACACTGATCGTCACATTCTCGAGCATCTTCGAGTAGCGCTGCGTCGTTCACGAGATGCCGGTTCGACTTACTGTTTAAGACCTTCTCTTGAGTGTTGCTATCTTGTACGCATAAGATGTAGCTTACAACGTCCTTCGTTTTGACGTTTTTCTTCCAGCCACCCTTGGCGCAAAAACGCCTTTTCTTCTTCTCATCGGGACTAGCAGCCAAAATGTGGCCAGCCTCTCCACATCCAAAGCACGCTCGTGTCTCGACGCGTGGTTTGCTCTCGACGATGTTCGCAACGA
>NW_020187187.1:0-380 GCF_900000015.1 Plasmopara halstedii | reverse complement strand
ACTGTGGGTGTAGCAATACAAGGCTGCTTGTTTACACGTCAGTCCGATCTATACCTGTAACGCACGTATGTAACGGCATTGTATTGAACAATCGTTGTCATTAAAAACGGTTTGCTGAACCATGTCTATATTCGATACGCGGTGTCTAGCTAGCTCTATCATACGTAAGCACGTAGTCAATGCCATTAAAGCGGTTAGTGGGTATCACAGTTCTTGACAGTGTGATGACAGTTTATCTTCATCTACCACTGTAGGTGTAGCACTACAAGGCTACTTATATACACGTCAGTCTGATCTAAACCTGTCACGCAGCGTATGTAAAGGCATTGTATTGAACACTTGTTGTCATTATAAACGGTTTGCTTAAGCCGTGGCTTTTG
>NW_020187186.1:0-386 GCF_900000015.1 Plasmopara halstedii | reverse complement strand
TCTTATGATAAAATCTCAATTCAAATACGTGTTCAACAGTAAAAAAGGCTGTGTCCGAAGACAATAGTCTGTCCTGTTGCTCCCACTGCATTTAGTGCATTAACCCGGTTTGATTAGAATGACCTTCCACCTTCATTTGGTCTTGTCTATGGTGAGCGGTGATTGAGTGCCGGTAAGAAGCTCATGATAGCTGCTGATATTCCTTCGCCAGGCCTTCAGAGGTGTGTCACTAGAAACAACGATAGACCAACGCCATAGATAAGCTCAGTCAGTTGCTATTACTAACACAGGGGACATTCAGTGCAAGCGGTCATAAAACGACTAAAACAGCAGGCAAACTTGCTGCCTTTTTATATTGTGGTATCATCACAGCTCAAGCGTTTCAA
>NW_020187185.1:0-396 GCF_900000015.1 Plasmopara halstedii | reverse complement strand
GTTTGTGCTGCTTTCGGACGTGCTACAGCGTTCCTGATTGAACCAGACGCATCTGTTTCACGCGGCAGCAACAATGAACGCACTCAAACGTTCATCACGTTTTCATCAGCTCAGATATCATGTCACATACATTTTTGGTGCTTCCAGACGTGCTACAGCGTTCCAGATTGTACCTAATGCATCCGTTTGACGGGGCAGCAACTGTTAACGCACTCAAACGTTCGGCACGCTGTCAGGAAGAGAGATATCATATCACATACATTTGTGGTGCTTCTGGACGTGCTACTGCGTTCCTGATTGAACCAGACGCATCTGTTTGACGCGGTAGCACAAGCTAGCGCACTCAAACGTTCGTCACGCTGTCAGCAGCTGAGATATCATGTCACATACATTTGT
>NW_020187184.1:0-939 GCF_900000015.1 Plasmopara halstedii | reverse complement strand
GCATGTATCTTGATATCTCAGCTGCTGACAATATGACGAACGTTTAAGTGCGTAAACCTTTGCCGCCTCGTCAAGTGGATGCGTCTGATATAATCTGGGACGGTGTCAGACGTCTGGAAGCGCCACATACGCATGAGACTTGATATCTCAGCTGCTGACAATGTGACCAACCTTTGAGTGCGTTAACTGTTGCCGCCGTGTCAAACGGATGCGCCTGATGTAATCAGAAACGCTGTCATACGTCTGGAAGCATTACAAACGCATGAGACTTGATATCTCAACTGCTGACAATGTGACGAACCTTTGAGTGCGTAAACCGTTGCCGCCGCGTCAAAGGGATGCGCCTGATGTAATCAGAAATGCTGTCATACCTCTGCAAGCGCAACAAACGCATGTGACTTGATATCTCAGCTGCTGACACCGTGACGAACCTTTGAGTGCGTAAACCGTTGCCGCCGCGTCAAAGGGATGCGAATGATATAATCAGAAACGCTGTCAGACGTCTGGAAGCGCCACATACGCATGAGGCTTGATATCTCAGCCGCTGACAATGTGACGAACCTTTGAGTGCGTAAACCGTTGCCTCCGCGTCGTGTGAATGTGTTTGATATAATCTGGGACGCCGTCAGACGTCTGGAAGCGCAACAAACGCATGTGACTTGATATCTCAGCTGCTGAAATCGTAACGAACCTTTGAGTGCGTTAACCGTTGCCGCCGCGTCAAAGGGATGCGCCTAATATAATCAGAAATGTTGTCGTATCTCTGAAAGCGCCACAAACGCATGAGACTTGATATCTGAGCTGCTGACAATATGACGAACCTTTGAGTGCGTTAACCGTTGCCGCTGCGTTAAACGGATGCGTCTGATGTAATCAGGGAGGCTGTCACACGTCTGGAAGCGCCACAAACGCATGAGACTTGATATTTCAGCTGCTGAC
>NW_020187183.1:1321668-1340765 GCF_900000015.1 Plasmopara halstedii | reverse complement strand
CTTCTAGACCTCAAACATGTTTTCTGATTGCACCACTGGACTCAGCGTGCAATTCTACGAGCACATATGTGCGCACGTGTGAGACATGTCACAAGGTGAAACCCTCTTCGAGTGCAACGGCGCCGGTGGCCGGTTTCTGGAACCCTCCGGGTGTTGGCAGTCCATGAGTATGGACTTTGTGTTTGGCCTGCTGAAGGACTCGGCGGGCAACACGAATGTGGTGGTTTTTGTGGACCGTTTGAGCAAGGTGGGTCATCTTGCGGCAGTACCGGATACCATCGACGGTTTGAGAACAGCAACACTGTCTGTGGAATGTGTCTTTTGGCAACATAGACCCCCGGAGCCAATTGTCTCTGACAGATACCTAAGCATCATTGGGAAGTTCGGGTCGACAATTCTCAGGGTGCTAGGCACCAAGTTGACTATGTCAATAGTAGACCATCCGCAGAGCTGGTCAAACTGAGCGCGTTAATTGCGTCGTTGAAGACGTTCTTCGCAGCACCTGCGCCGAGAATGACGCTCGACGGAGTGCCGATGACGACGGATTTGCCTTTTAGAGCTCGAGGATCATCACACACCACCGGACGGCGATCAACCAAGTCAGCATCGTCCACCGCCGACTCTTTTCGAGGAGAATGGTGGCGTCCACTATCACGTGGAGCGCCGTGTGGTCGACGTCGTAGACGGGGTCAAACTCAATATCTTGTGAAGTGGTGGGGATACGCAAAGTCCGAGAACTCGTGATAGTTTGTGGTGCCACTTCGGTAAGACTGCAGAAGAATCCAGACGCACCGCGCTTCAAAGCAGTAGCCTGAGAAGCCGATGGGCCATGAGCTGAGCTCAAGCTATGATCCTAAGCTGCTGTGATCGTAGACTCACCCGTGTGAGAAAGCACAGAGCTCGCGGGAGCGTGATGGATTTTTCCATATGTTGCAGGGCGATAATGCGCAGGAAGTCGGTGTCAAGCCTTGAGTTTGGCAACTGCGAATTGAAGATAACGATTTACGCGCATGTCCACTTCCTTGTGGCTCCGCTGCAAGTTAGACCGCAAGGAGAGCTTCCGGTTCCGCTGTACACATCGCTCAAAGTGCTCCCTCATCTGCAGCGATTTTGCCAGGGGCGAGTACCACAGGAATAGTCTGCACAGCGGGTACAGAATCTCCTCATCTTTGAGCGCGAAGTCGAGCGCAGTACCTATCCATCGGAATTTCTTATTAAACCAAGAAGCCAGTTCAGAGAGCTTTTCGCTGGTGAAGATCAGCTTGTGTAGTGGCCTGGAGCCCAGCCTAAGAATCGAGTGATCGCGTGTTCTGCTATAGTAGTGGGATTCGCCGAGCGGAAGCCGTATCCCACACGAGAGTCTAGAACCAATCACGGATACAAGCGCATGAGAGCCGCTCTATTGGTAGCCTACAACTGCTACCCTGCGCCTCGTCGAGGCGATTGGCTGGAATACCACTTCTTCCGAAAGTCGAGAAGTCGGGAACGGGCACGTCGACCACAAGGTTCATGCCAGGCTCACATCGCGCCGTTGGCGCACCTCATTCTCCTTTTATTCCCATCCTGGAAAAGGAGTATCCGACTCGTAGACGAGGAAATCTGTCGCCATTGGTGGGTTTGGTTTGTGTCGCCCGGTTGCCGAGGGCTTGGTATGTGCTTCCCATGAAGCCGCCGACGTGCCAAGTTCTGAATCATAGGGTGGCGGCGTCAGCGGACGCGAGGATGTAAGAGCCCGTTGCGTGTAGCCGGTAGACGAATGCTGTACCGGAGTTACACGTACCCTGGTATGAAAGGGTGGGTCACACATGATGGTGTGACCGCTCAGATATGTGGATTACACAAGTCGGTGTAATCACACAATGATGTGACTACACCGTAACAAGAAACCACCATGTGGCGGGACTGCCAGTAGTTATGCATTTGAACCGGGTTTTACTATTTGAGTAGGAAAATCTATAGATTTAAATATAGGCGGATCTGCTGCAAATAAACCAAAAATAATACAGTTCAAATTTTGAACGGAAGAGTGCATTTGCTTCGGGTTAAGATTCTGGGTACTCTTGGAGGTAGCTGATTGCGATCCGTTACACTCGTACTGGTTCTAGTATAGAACGTAAGGTCGCCAACTCTCAGATATCACTCATAAAGATTACGGGATTTTCTTAACTGCTGCTGCTTTAACCGCAGGCGATTTTTCGGAATAATCGGTGACCTTAGTAAGTATTCGATAAGCAAAGAGCTACTGAATTGCAATCCGCTACAATCGTAGTTGTGTTTGTATAGAATGTACGGTCGGTGACCTTAGTAGGCTTCCTCTAAACATAGAGCTACGGCAGCCCCGTTGCAAATGGTTTGCATTGTCTAGAGCGAACTCTACTAGTAGCAGCATGGCGGCCCAGGGCTTCGGTGTCGTATCGCAAATGCTGCAAAGAACTTCCTCGAGAGGCAATTTACGCGCTCAGTTTGACCATCGGTCCGTGGAAAGTCCGCAGACCAAATTTTTAACAGTGAAACCTGGGACATTGTCGGAGACAATTGACTCCGGAAGCGAAAGTCACGATCCACAAACAGCATCGCTTAACCGACATGTCCGGCACCACCGAAAAATGAGACGTCTTGCTCAAACGGTTGATGTAGACCACGACGCACGTGTTACCCGCCGAACTTTCTGCAGGCCAAACACAAAGTCACGTCTCACACGTACGCATAGGTGCCCGTCATTTTGTACAGCTTGGGCCACCAGTAATGACGGCCCAAAGAGCTGTACGCTCTTCACGACCGAGATGACCACTGAAAGGGGTGTCGTGTGTCTCATGGAGGATACGGTTTTCGAAATTCTCATCGTGAGGAGCCACAATTCGTGGCGTATCCGTCGGGTCGGTGCCATAATACAGCAATCCATTATTCAATGAATATCGGTGCAACCGGGCACGCATTCGCGACGACAGTTTATTGTTCGAGTTTTAAACTCTTTTCCCCCGAGAGCCCGTAGCAGCTTTCCGGCCGGATCAATCCATCACGGACGACGTCACCGTCGTGACATGAACAGGCTTATAGTCTGGTCCGCGTGACAACGCATCAGCCAAACAATTGTGCTTTCTGACTGAAACTTCACCTCAAAGTTTTATTTTGCAAAGAAGGGAGCCACCTGGTCATCCTATGCGAGAGGTGGGCGACTAAGTCGCAGTGCAAAATGACGCATGATCTATGTAGATCACAAACGGATGGAGCTGAGCAGGTGCACTCTAAACATTACAAAAGCAGACTTCATCGCAAGTAATTCCTTGTCGTGGACTGGGTAGTTCTCTCCACATCCTTAAGCTGGCGATATTCGAACGTGATCACCTGATCTCGTCCCTCGGCGTCTGCTTGCAGCAGTGCACAGCCGATGGTAAAGTCCGAAACGTAAGTCAAAAGGATCCGGCAACGCCAATATTGGAGCATGAAGGAGGCTGTATTTGACCCCGTCAAAAGCCTCCCGGTGCTCGGTGTCCCAACACCATTTCGTATCCTTCTCATAGAAATTCCGAGCCATTTTCGCATAATTTGCGCTATATTGTGCAAGTAGTTGGCGAGGCAAAGCCACTTGCGCAAGTCTTATTTGGTTCCTTGGAACCGGCCAGTCCACAGTGGCCATGACCTTAGCGGGATACGTTTGAAGGCTACGCTCCAGATGAAGATTCTTCAAAAGCGAATTTCTTTTTTTAACACCGAAGATGCACTTGTATGCATCTTATTCGTGCGCACGTACTCGAGCACCGCTCTCAAACAGTCGATGTGGTTTTCCTCATCTGTCCTCCCGTGGCTCGCACGACTGTGGACGAAGATGCCGTCAAAGTATGTTGCTGCATACGCCCGGTGGGGCGTGAGCAATTGCGCAACAAGACGATCAAAAACTGCTGGTGCATTTGACAGCCCTTGGAATATCACCAGCCACTCCCAGAGCATCCTGCTCGAAGAACTTACCTGTCAGCGGAATATCACTCGCTCTCATAAGTAATTGTTAATACCCATCGACTAACTCGAGTACACTGTAGTATGTACATCCAACCATGTTGTTTTAGAGAATATCCTTCCTAGGAATCGGTGTTTGTGTCGGAATGCTGGCAGCGCTGAGCTTACTGTAAGCGTGAACTATACGCCGCTTGCCGTTCGGTTTTCAGGACAAAACGTGGCTGTCGGATGGGGAGACTTGCTCTCACGCACCATTCCTGCATCGTGCTTCGCACGGAAAAAGGCGTCAATGATGTCGCAATGATCCTTGGGCAGGGGATTTTAGCGTGTTATGCAGTATTTGGCTACCGGAACCAGGTTGATCCCATGACGCACACCTCGGTCCAGAGTTAGGACCGACAGCGGGTCTTCGGAGCCGACGTCTTGAAATTTCTTCACCAAGGATAGTACCAATTCGAGAAAATCTTCAGGATCGATAATCCACTTCGTGTGTTCAGCAACCTCTTGGTGGCACTCAGGATAGCTTCATTCAGAAACGACGACGAGTTGATTTTCTCTTCCGATCGTATAATGACCATTTCTTGCCTTCAACGAACCGCCAAACGCTTCGAAGGACATTTCATCCAGCTCAAAAAGATCATCCACCGCAGATATAGCTCCGAGGGTGACGTCGCCGTCTTCCTCCCCCGTCATGTCGTTGACAAGGGTGTGTAGCTGTGCGCTATCGTCTACGGTAGACGCATCCTGGGTCAGGCTTGACGCCTGGAGACTTGCAGCTATCATACGTCGTCGTCGTCGCCGTCGCCACCGCCTCTCCACAGAGGTTGTTGAGACTAGTGGGAGCAGGCACCCAACGTAGTCTAATGCTAGCCCTACTTTCTGCCTTACCGGAGCCTTGATGTCATTAACAACATCGGACGAAGAGCTGCTATTCCCGCAGTTTCGTCCAGTGGGTCACGTGGGTCACGTGCCACTCCATGCGCATCAGAAGGGCCTTGCCCTCGATGCCTCGGACCTTGTCCGACCATGCCACCTGTGGCATGCAGCGACCCCTTCGTAACGTGAGCAGCGCTCAGAAGATTACGTGCCACTCCACGTGAATCACTGGGGCTCATCCCTGATGCCTTGAACCTCGCTTGACCATTCCACTCATGGCATGCAGCGACTGCTTCGAGACGTGAGCAGTGCACAGTGAAATACGTGCCACTCCACGTTCATCACTGGGGCCTTGCCCTCGTTGCCTCAGCCCTTAGCAGACCATACCACGCACGCATGCACCCTATTTATGCTTGATCAGCGCTTAGTGGGCTGCGTGCCACTCCACATTCAGCCTACGAGCCATGCTCGGGACTTTATCTTTGGTGGCTGACACTCCGACTTCCAGCACATTGACCGTCCCGGTTCAGTATCCGCGCCAAAAGCGCTTCTGCTTCTTAGCAGTGGTGGGGTCATGACTCACCAAAGCTCCACCAGGAGACGTGCGCGTAGCGCCCAAGGTCTTCGACTACAATCGATCTTTATGGCTTATGGTGTTCCAACCATGCCGTTCCAAGGATAAATTCATACCTTGATACCAATAGTATGACCAAACAGCATTCCACGCTATCAAAGTCAAGAAACTTGACGCCGAGGTCCACAGGGACGTTCAGCACCGTCGTAGCTAACCGAACAGTGACGGTGTCACTCAACCGTGCTTACAGCGCCTCAGAATGCAGCTAATTTTCTTATATCCTTGAGCGTCGAGTATAATTGATCGTCGCCCCGGAGTCGATAAGAATCTTCCTTGGCTTCTCCAAGCCCTTCACGGTCGCTTCCACGACCCGCAAGCCCGGCTTGCATACACGTTCCGGAGCTCTTCGGGGCTGGGTTCCGCTGCCCTCTCCCTCTTTGAGGCCCAACAGAACTCAATTCTTGCTTAGTAGACCGCACCGCGCCTACTGGGTGTTGTTGTTTCCCCGTGACAAACCATAATGGTAATAATCGAGTGGTCGGTTCGATGAATCTTGACGCGCCTTGCGCAGAAGACAACCAGCCCAAAGGTGACGGGTGTCTCCACAGACAAAACACCGTCGGGTGCTTGAACGCTGCTCGGCAGCTCGGATCTCTACCTCCTCGTCCTCAGCATAGCTGAGATCTATCGGCTCAGGTCCGCTCGACAAGCTGATAGAGTGTGCATTCCAACCAAAGTGTGCCGTTTCAAAGTATAAGCGGCATTCAATGCCACATTCACCGCTTTTTGAAATGAAGACGGGCACACTCGAAAGACTTCCATTCTGGCCTCGCCAGTGCGAAGGCCCTCCATAGAGACAGTCACTGTGACCACATCGGGAAGAGGATCGGCTGCTATACCTGCAACGAAAGTCCGCTTCCGATTTGTTGTCCCGCCTTTGTGTGTTAACACAATCTTGTGTCACACACACCATTGTGTGATCACAACATCTTGTGTAACACGGACCCTTCAACTCAGGGCACGTGGAGCCCCGTTACAGTGGCTTCCGTCAACCTTGATATCGTGCAACAAGAACTTGACTATCCCATCGACTGGAGTCACTGAATAACGTGGTAATCTTCTTGAAAGGCTGCAGAACTTGCTACGTGAGCAGCGCGCCGAACTCGATGTTGTTGCGACTGCGCCTCATCATGTTTGATACGGTGTTGTGACTGACGCTTCGCCGCCGTTCGACTGGAGTAACACGTGACGGGTCGCCGATGATTGTGAAGCTTCCATGAGGCGACAAGTTTGACTCGAGCTTTTGAATGTCGAGGTCGACAGTGTGTGCTCGGTTTAGCGCGAGATCGTTGCCAAACGATTCTGACCGGGTATAAAAGCTTTTCACTTCGCTACACGCATTGAATGGAGACCGATCTGATCGATTACAAATTGAAGTGGCGGCACAAAACCATACAGCGTTTGAGCAGATAAATGATCAGCAGCAAATAGCAATGACATTGGACAGGCGGTCAAATGCATCCAAGCATATCCAATCAAGCGTTTGTACTTTCAATTCTGAAATGTGCATAAACAAAACAAATCATCAAAAAAGGATTGGCAAGTATAGACTCATAGGGACTCGATTATTCCGAGTATTAACACGCATTGATTGAATGCTATGATCGATTGACGCCATGCGAATTTCCATCGCGACTTGACCCAAATACTATGAGGTATTTTCCGTGACAAACGTCAATTTGCTTTTTATAGTTCTAAATATCCTCGTCAAGAAATCTCACTCGCAGTATATAATGTTGATATAACGATCTCTAAATGCTCAACAATCATGCACGCTAATCAAATCGTGCCACTCGAAGATAGTATTTCGTTGCTTTCAAAAAGCGAAGACGAGGGATAGAGTTGAAGGAAATTGTCACTCGTCTATTATATTCATGTAGTGGTGGTAACTAAAGTGGAGTTTCGTACGTGCTAAAGAGCTTCAAGTAAATATTTATCAAGACGACGTCATAATACTCTTTGAGCAGTCGAAAACCATTGCAATGATATATATATATTTTCAATAGCGAGACTGGAAGCTGAGAAGAGAAATTAATTGGCAAGAATTGACATAAGCGCTTGGATATGAAATATAGAAAATCACGAGCTATCTATATAAAAAATGATAATAGACCAAGGTAAAGACTCCGATTTACGTCACAATAATCGTTTATAGGGTTGCGTATAATGACGGCAACATGTTAGCGATAGCTTCTCGCTCACTACTGACCATTCATACATTACATGAAGTGTTATATAAAATGTACAAAACATAGTTTCTTGTTGAAATATTTGCTTTTTGTCTCAAACTTCAACTTGGGTAAACGTAGTGTACAGCTCGTCATTTCCAATTTTTCTCTAAAGCCAATGGTTGTGATCGGAAATGGCAAGGAAACAGGTACAAGTGGCGTTGTGGCGGCACGTTTGCTTGGCTCAACGTGTTCGGGTTTGTGCGAGCTCATGATTTTTCATCCTGTTGATACTATCGCGAAACGTCTTATGACCAACAAAGAGTCTATGCAAGGTCTTGTGGCTATTAACAAGGTCATTTTTCGTGATGCGTCCGAAAAGCCTTTAATTGCTCGCTACCGGTCCCTCTTTCCTGGTCTAGGCTTTGCTGCTGGTTACAAAGTCTCACAGCGTATTTACAAGTTTGGTGGCCAGCCGGTTGTTAAAGACTACATGATCAAGAACCACGCTAGTTTCTTTGAACAAACGTTTGGTGAGCGCAATGCCAAGACGATGATGCATGCGACAGCCGGTAGCCTCATTGGCGTTGGTGAAATTGCTCTTTTGCCACTTGACGTGCTGAAGATTCGTGCACAGACAAATCCAGCTGCAATAGCTGGCAAAGGCGTGGTCCACATTTTTAAAACTGAAGGCTTTGCTCTCTACCGTGGTGCCGCTTGGACAGCCGCACGTAACGCTCCTGGGTCGTTCGCTTTGTTCGGCGGCTCGGCATTCGCAAAAGAATATCTGTTTCAGCTGGAAAATTACAATAGTGCGACGTTTTTCCAGAATTTTGTCGCTTCCATCTCTGGTGCCTCGGCCAGTATTATTGGTACGTACTGCATATTTATTGTAATTGTTATTTGCTATTGTAATATTGTACTCATTGCTTAAATTGTAGTGGCTCAACCTCTTGATGTAATCAAAACGCGTATTCAATCACGCCCATTTGACTCACCCGAGAGTGGCATGGTGGTAGTGCGCAATTTGCTAAAGTTCGAAGGTCCAAGTGCGCTGTTTAAGGGTTTGATTCCGAAACTCTCGGTGGTGGGTCCAAAACTCGTCTTTTCGTTTGCAGTCGCTCAACATTTGATTGCATACTTTGAAAAGTCTTTCGCTTCATAAAATGGCTAGAATTTAGTGGTATCTGATTGCTGTTCGACAATAAAGGAAGCCACGCAATTATAGAATTTAACACAAATTTCGTGTATGATGTCTAAATGTTTTTTATGTAATAAAGCGCAATATAGAACAAACGAAAAGGAAAATGACGATGCTAGTCGAGGCAAGAATTAGAAATAGTGCGAAAGCAAGCTTCAACTTCCAGAGACGTTGAGGTTGTTGCGCATAGGCACTTTGAGGAAAGTAAAGTTGCAATACTGAAGCAATTGGCTCGTTCTTTCCCACCGGTAAACCGTCTGGACACTTCAGATTCGTTAGTTCCAGGAGGAAGTTGGCACGTAGTCCATAGTGGTCAGACAAGTGCGTGACTGGATGCACATCTAATTGATGTAGGCGTTGTGTCACCTGATCGTCATCGTTCTTACTGTCAAAAAGGTCTTTGACCGTACAATGATCCACTGTTGTACCCATTTCCTCTAATGTAAATTGAAACGGTGTACTATCAAGATGCTTCTGATCTGTTTGAGCATCCCCTGGAATAAAAAACATGTAATCAATGCACTTGCCATCCTTATCGAGCGATAAAGGATCTGATAGATGAACAAGTGATGAATGGCCGTCTCCATTCGTGATAGGGTGGAGTTCATCGCCCAATTTTGTCGTATCACATCGTTTCATCAGATCAATGACCAAAGTGTCCGAACATGCTTCTACCGCAGATTTTTGTCTCGCTTGTTTCACTACACGCTCGAGGTTTTCAATAAGTTGCTGGTACACTTTGCTTTCTCGACATCGTATTGAGGTCACAGATCCGGTTTTGAAGTCATGGATAAGATCATGTCGAGCATCAAGATTAAAATCTCCCGTGATAAGAATAGGCCCTCCAAGATTTTCGTGGATCGTTTGACCAATAAATTTATGCATTTCCTCGAGCTGTGCGAGACGAATATTGTAGTCTTTCAAGTTGTCCCCAGCTTGTGTATGGGTAGTGAACACGTGAAGTGAATGTGAGAGATGTGGTGAGAGTTGAATGCGAGCGTAAAGCACACCCTTAGCACACATTCCGTCACTACCAGAACCTTGTGAGAACGCAAGCTGATCGCGCTGTACAATGGGGTAACGACTGAGGATCAAGAGTCCTCCATCAATAAGACGTAGGTCGAGTAACTTTGGCCACACAGAGCCACAGTGATAGCGAAAGCCCATAGCATATGCTTTTCGTACAAAACGTTGGTGTCGCACTCCAGCTTCAAACATTTCTTGAAGAATAACGACATCAAACTTGGCCATCTTGCGAAGTAACAGCGCAATGCGAAGATCTTTATAATCACCTGTATGAAACCACTGACCACTGTGGATGCCCTCAGGACGACAGAAGATCTTATTTATACGTCAATAAAATTTGTTAGATTAGCAGCACTATCACAAGACAGAACGCTACGAAAGCATACATTCATGCTGAGCACGGCGAGACGCTCTTGTACCATTGTCATAATCTTAGATGTGTCAATACTCTTAGTTAAAACCAACTTTATTTTGATTGGTTAATATGCTGCCTAATTGATTATTGCAATTTATTGAGGCAAAAAAGGAGCTACGGCGGAATAGATTATAAAAGAATAGTATTCAAATCTCCAGCACAACATTTGGGTACGATGACCAATTTGCTCTAGTGTTTAATCTTTTTCAACGTGATAGAGCGTTTCATTGACAGTGAAAAGTTTCGACGACACTTCAATTTTACGACGGCTGTATATGTCTTGACAAGTCATTTTATGGCAAACTCTTTGATTTGACAATTGTATTCGACAAACTGCACTTCAAGTTACAGACTTGACAAAGTTGCCTATTAAAGGCAAATAAGAAACCCAAGAAAGGCACAAGTCGTGGTAATGACCGATAGAACGTTCAATGGCGCACATCGTCGGTACGTAGCATTTCTTCAACGGAGCTCACATTCTTCTCGTTGTCATGAGCAATGTATCGACATCGTTTTGAGCTTCGTTAAGTACACTTAACAATCGAATTCTAATTTCTTCATTCGTATAGATGGGACGAAGATGTGTTTGGATGGCAATTATTTCACGACCGACGGCATAATTTAGTCTACTATTTGCATAGCTACACAGGAGAAGTACGATGGCCTCGACCTGAGACTGTGGGCTTCGTAATGCACGGATTGAAGCCATTACCTGCTCAAGCTATTGATACTAGATGCGATACAAATGTTGTCAATCCAGACATCTGGAGTCCGTATTATCCACACGTAGTGATGCTACCTTCTGGCTTAGTGCAAGTGCATCCAGGTTCTGAATCCAACCCCGAGTTACGATGCGGGTACAATCGATTCCCTCTTAAAGGTAGCAGCGTCTCTCTGGATCATAATACACAAAGGGTTCGAATGTTGCCGCCAACGTGGGAAACCTCGCGCAATGAGCTACCCTTTTTGCCTCCGTATCCAGTGGCAATTTTAGGTCAAAACGACAAAGAGAACAAATCTCGATTTGCATCGACAGCGTGTGTGCAACGACCGCACGAGACAACGTATTCACGTAGTTATCTATCGCTACAGACCGGTGAATTTGGACAAGTCCTGCGACCAATGGACTGGTCGTCAACTCTCAGATTTAGCTCGACAATTACTCCTTTTACCGTTCGAAAGCAATCAGGTGCACCCATTTGCATGATACATGTTCGCTTTTTATGCTCATGTGCAATAATTGCATGTTGCAGCGTATCTATTAAAGGGGCCATCTTCGATAATGAAGAAAAAAGAGCACAATCGAAAAGGGTACCTTCTTCGTTTGGCGCGTAAACAAATGCGTGACAACAACTCCGATTTAGTGGCATCGGCATCAAACTCGAGTGCAACGATATTAACGCGACAACGCTGGATACCACGGATTCCAACCTCGCCTAGAGCAAGAAACAAACTACCTGATCTCGTGCTGGTAGAAACGCAAGAAAACGAGAATGAATGAGGATATTTATGCACACCGTAGATGAAAAATGCACTTCTACGAGACTTGATCAATTAGTGCATTAATTTTGAGTAGACAAACATAAAATTCAAGCCCAATCAAACTCGATACTAATGTTTGGGATGTTGGTAACGAGCATTCCCTGATATAGCGTAATTATCAATAAGACAACCACACTGAAGGCAAAAGTTTTGTCATGCCTGGGGAATACTTGTCACGCGAAGCTCTGAAATACCAATATAAATTTCTTCAATATAGTATAATAATTTCCAGATGAGAGTTTTGGGACTATATTATGGAAAGGACGGTGAGAAAAGTAGGTTGCTGGCCTCACGCAATGCATAAGATAGAATTTCGTCAAAGTAGAAATCAATGATATACTCTCAAAACCATTTTAAAACTGACTTTGTTCTAAATATTTCACTCATGATACAGACGCAAAAGTAGTACTTCACTTATCAGATCGGCATCATAGTGGTGCGCTACCAACCCGTCCCCTTTCTGGTAGCTAACGCGGACTTTGAGAATAGAATTTCCTTTGTGAGTGTTGTGCAACAACTCTGTTGCATCTGGTAGTCGATGTCATCAATCCGCCGTTCGAAGTTATATGAGCTTTATCATCTGTGTGACTGAAACATATTATATTCAGCCGTGTGATCTCAGAACAATAAGACAAATTTGCACAATTTGTATCGACTTGGTCCCGTTGGGATAGCGCAATTGACTATCCAGGAATCAGATGCGGTTATGCCCGTTCAAACAAAATTGCGGAATATATCCAGGCTTTAAAATTCCTAAAGTTGGAATGGTGGCAAGAAGTCTTCTGGATGGTACCTCTGTAAAAGTTCTTCATGCAAGTGTGGCTAGCACCGAGACCTTCCTTGTCCACCCTATTTCTTGAATGCAATCGGTGTCGCACTGAATAATGAAGTGGGGCTCGTGAGCGTAATAAAGTAGCAAAATTATCACACCCGAGACCACAGAACTTGGCAAAGCTGAAGCAACACGCGGCCGTCGAAAGCTGTAAATAGTATGCGGAGGTTTTGAAAAACCGATTAATAATACCACATCCTTGCGTCTCGCGATGTTTACATGTCAAGAATTCTTTTGAGCGTCCCCGTGATCGTTGAGGATTGTGGTGACGCAAACGCTGTTTGGACCTAGACCTTCATTCGAGATCAGACTAACCGCCTAACCCATGTATTCACAAAAGATCGAAACATCAAGTTCCAAGCGCTTCACGTTAAGTGGACGCTTGGTGGCACATGAATCCACCAGATGCATCATCGGCGCAAAAATAAACTTACGACCGCTTCGTTGCAATGAAGCGCTTAGCAAAATAGTCATTGTCTATTTGCACTAAATAGACAACAACTATATCGCCAAGCGCCTTGAGCTTGGCAGAAGTGGTATTATCGCAGCTTCCAGAGTAACCTATTTAAGGAGACGGATATCTAAGCTGTAGTCCAGGCTTTAATGTGTTGATAGTGTAGAGAAGAATAAGAGCGACAATGTGTACGAGTTTTAGAGTCTGATCACATAAAGACAGTCTCGAGTGGCTTCATACCACGTGCCTTTTAAGAGCATCTGACTAGAATTTGCGAATAAAAATTCATGTTCATATATGATTTCGGATTGCGACGATATCTCGGCACCGCCAGTTTGGCATCACCTTAAAACACTTCCACTAGAGAGTGGTGACGCTTCGCGGTATTGCGACGAGATGATATATCATTTGTGACTGATGTGACCGAGGACTTTCTAAGGAAATAAGTCTGCCCTCACTACCTTACGTAGAAAACCATTAGGCCTGGTATCTATAGGACTAAGCGCAGAATATCGAGATGGTAAAATGTCCGATTTAGATGAGCTCATCATCCACCATATACGATTTTGTTATTGACGATACGCAGCGAGCGCTTGGCGCGAATTGTGACGCTGCTTAACGGCTATACTCCAGGATGCTGCAAATCTATGTTATACTTTCTGGAGCAAATATCACGATGTGGTGACGTAAGGCTCACCACAGCTGTTGCCTTCAGTTCAAGCGTGTTTTATGATATAGACCTGACTTTGGACGTTGTATCTGACGTTAGTGACCCTTCAAAAGTGTAGACGTCAAAGACCCTATTTTACAGTTGAAGACAAATCCATTTCAATGAGTATTAGTATCTGACGCTGACATTTTACAAATACCGTTGGTAAGTAGCAAATTATGCAAGCTCACGAAGTAGATCACCATACCGATGCAGGCACCGAATATTAGAATATATGTACGACACAACAGCATGGTGGAATGAAATCTTTAGTCTTTGCAAATATATGTTTTCCACCACCGTGAATAATAGTGACACTTTTCTGGCTTCAATTAGAACTCCGATCGGGATACACAGAATTAGCTAGTTATGTCGATTGGGTGTCCAAAGACTAGCAACGCTCACCCCACGAGTGAAAAAGCGCTTTCAGCCGCGGCGTTCATATGATTGACCCTTAATTGACAAAACATTCGTGCAAAGTTTTACAAAGCACGAGTCTTGACAATTTTTTGCACTTGCGATCAGTGCTCAACTTTGTAAACCCACCCGATCTGTCTTCCTCTATAGACAATGATGTCTCTGACGCCGTGAAATTCCCATTGCTTGGAATATACGGGCTTATCCCAAAAAATCAAGGTCAATATTGTTTGGCAGGTGCCGATATCCAGTAAGGGTGAAGAAAGTGGCTTAGCCTTGTAACGGCATGCGCTAGCAAACTTTATGTCACGACTTCCCATATCAACCTCTTGAAGTGAATGGATGTTAATTGATCGTAAGACTCGACGCATAAGGCGACCTTTAAGGGTGTTCATACAAGCTCATGTGTGCCTCGATTTTGGCCCTTCTAAATCCAGATTTGTCATTTCACGTCGCCTTTTAGGCTTCATCCTTTAAGAAAAGGTGCACTTTAGTTGAAACACAGATGAGCACGTCATTGCGCTGAATGTAGCCACAGAAAGAATCATTCAATCCATAACGAGCTACTTGCTATAAAGTATGCATGCTTAAAGTTCGGGTAAAGCTACCGAGTTCGATGCAATTCGTTCGTACAGAACACACGTCGCTGCGCACAGTGATGGCGGAAGCATATCTTTCACTAAGAAATCAAACGTATATCCTTCTTGTCGATCATACCTTTAAGGTAACATATAGTTCGGGCGGGATGAATGTGGTGGTGGGAAAATTTCGCGTCGCTCAGACTATTATTATTGCATCTTTGGATGATGATGGCGCGCAGTGACTACGGCATACAGGTCGGATGCACCATATGTCACACTTCTCAAAGGTATGTAATTAGGGGCTTCGATGTCACTTCATCAAGGTTTTCGTAGCACCTTCAATTCCTATGGCTTGCTGTGTTTTAGCACTGATCTTTCGTTGACTGGTCCTTACGCGCAGATAGCATCACTGCTGAACTTTAGCGAGCCTGCGCGGTAGTATCAGATCCTTGTTGATAGAATACTATTTAATTCTTAGAATCCTAGCTGGGAGGCCACTCAGTAGAGATACATTTGATAGCTATGTACTGGTGGTTCAGCATGTTCCAATAGGAGAGTAATTATGTGTGCACGTGTCAAATTTATGCAATCGCACCTCGCACCGGAATCTCATGGCTATCCGCTAGTTCTGGCAGTCCTTCTTCTTATAGACGACCAAATAGTTCGATAATTGTGAGCTTTGTAAATCCAATAATAGCGGCTGATCTCCCCAAACTCAGAGATATCATTACGGATGTCAGCGAAACTATACGATAGGGAATCATCCAAGCCATTCTCGATTGATTATTTGTAAACATAGTTTACCGCTGATAATAATCTCGAGTCGAAATCACACGCTCTACAGCGACATGTTGACAAAAACATCGCGTCGCTTAGCAACAAAATTTCTGTGCTTACTGCGCATTGTTACATCCTGCGAGTTGAAAGGGTCACTCTCCAAAACCGTTGGACACTGACCAAAAAAACAGCAATTAAACGCGCTACAAAAAGCTTCAATGACGCGAAATTGGAGCTCATAGCTTTACATAGCTTTTGACAGCGCGACACATGTTGCATACAACCTGTATGTATATGTATCACCTTGTCGGTACGCGCTATCACAATCTGAGCATACGATAATTATTGTCTGACAGGTCCAGAGTTTTTCCACCACCCACCCGAACTATATATGATCTTATAGTTATGATCGACAAGGACAAACATTTCATTTTTCTTTTGATGACATACCTCTGCATTCGCTTGCGCAACTACGTGTGTTTTGCATCGTTCCCAGTAGCTTTACCTGAATTTGTAGTGGCATACTTGATAGTAATAATCACATTATTATGGACTCGATTATTCTTCTCTGCGCTTAGAATCAACGCGATGACGCGCTCACCTGTGCCAGAAATGAAGTGCGGCTCATTTTAGGGGTTAAAATCTAAAAGGCGACGTGAAACGTCAAATCCGGATTCGGAAGGGCTTCCTTGAAGACCGACTATCTTGTCGTACCTAACTACTAATAAAATCCTGTGAGAAAGATTGTCGAAAGGTCGTGTCATGTCGATGTACAACAGCATTCATCAGCTTTGACCTTTTTGATTGGCTCAAACTGATTCAGGTCTTTTGAAAGCTTCAACAGAGCGCATGGGACCCGAAAAGATTGCAAAAGCGGAGTCGCGAATTATATTTATACATCTCAGTAGATACGGGAAGTGTTTGCATTCCTTCTGTCTCACTACAACCGTTAACGATGCAATGTAGGTGTTTGCAATTCACTCTTGAGTAGATACTGCAAGTTGGTCGGTTAGTATCGTTAAAGCGATCATGTTCTCCTACTCCAAATTTAGTCTGCATTTGATGCATATTTGCTTTTGCACGCTCTGGATTTGAAGCTTAATATCGTGCAAGCAAAATATAACATTAATTCACTACGATAAGATTTTAGCAGTTATCACTTATTTAGAAATCTCTCATCTCGATCAGATCCATTTTGTGTCGGCGTCAATAATACACAAAAAATAATCAAACCGTTAAAAACATGCAAAGGAAAGCTTGTGGATGTATGTGGTGCGTTGTTTAACAAAAGCTCAAGGAGATAAAACACCGATTTGAACCCTCGCGGTTGCTCAGCATAAGCGCTTCGAATGACTTCCTTCACAAGAATATAGTGCATTGTCTGACCATCCCTCTAAGGATGGTCAGCAATAATCATATCCTATCGGGGTCAAAGCATCTCAGTAGAAGGCAGAATATCACTTTGAAGCGTACATATAGATCCAAAACTTTGACCAACGGCAAACCACGTTGATAATAATCGATGTCGAGAAATAGCTTGGCCAACTTCGCCGATTATAGTATTCTGACAGCAACGAGATGAGGCATACTTTAAAGACGTAGAACCACAACGCCGGTATGACTGCGTGCGGTTTTAGGAATATCAAACTTTCAATACAAATGGTTGAAGCTTTACCACCTGTGGCGCGAAAGGTTACTTACTGGTCAAAAGAGGGACCGGTAAGTCCTGATTCAAGTCTCTACTCATTACGTGAGCACTAGATCTCATTGATTTTAATCAAAATCCACAAGGGGGTGTTCATATTAATACAGCAAATAATAGAATTGTTGGGACGCATGATCTGCAGGCCATTGATGATCAGAAAGTGCCCATGCCTGAATGGGAATCAAGCATTTGACACACGGTAGTGCGTTTCACACACGGTAGTGCATACTCGGCAGTATCGCTATAACATGTCAAGGACTGTACGTTCTGAACATCATCAGGGACTAACGGATTTACTCGCGAAATAAAATCACATGCCCCCATGGTCTATTTGGGAGCCGTGGTACCAGATAAAACTCTGGCTACCGCGACATACAAACGCCCATTTCCCTCATATCAGAATTTTTTCGAGAGAACCCATCTTACAGTTGTAACTGTGGTGTGCTGTTTCAGCACTCTTTCATCGCTGCTATCTGTTCTATCCTGCGATCACGGCGCACTCTTTCCAAGCCAATGATGTTTGACAATATTGCTAATTGCTTCCAGAGAATTACTTATTCTACGTCGAGGCTACAGAAGCTCCATATTCACTCTAAATGTGCTTTTCGTTCCTCGTTGAAGCCGGTCTATGACTCATCAGGATTGAATGACATGTGAATCAAAAATGACGTAGCACTCGATGTATTCGAAACCGGTCGATTTATGGTTTGTGGCGCTTAAGCCGTGTCATGGATCGTATCTAAAATAACCACAGATTTTTTCACGCCATCAAAATTCTCAAAAATTTACAGAAAGATTGAAGAAACCCTTCGACGCTGTACACTATCACCGCCTCGAGCTCTCTTTGCAATCTTAATGCTGTAAACAAAAGATGAGAATTGCGCGCTGTCTTTATTTGATCAGTGCTTCAGAATATATCAGGATCCACACGACTTTCTTAAACCAGAATAATAAATTTGATAGCCAATAACAATGATCCCCGCTTTTTTCAGAGCGAGAGTCAGTGTTTGGAGCTGGGTCTCATTGATTCGTCCCCTACCTGGCACAATAGATCCTATATTATCCCCATTGGGATTCCATGCGACAGATAAAGCTCGACGTTTTAGAGGGGAAGATATATTCGTTGAAGCTTCATCTCTTTCATTCTGACCACAATTCGCTGTTTACTCCTTCTGCAGTCGACTTTATTTTACGAATATATGGTGACAGCTTCTTAGTAACAGCCACTGCCGTGGACTATCGATAAAATCGTTTAAAAACCGGTATAAGTCTTCATCCGGATACTGTTCACATGTTGGTAAATTCATGTATGAGTAGTTGTACGAAGGATGCGCAGGAAAAGTGTATCACGTGCGGCTGCTGACGCACCCCTCCCCCCTTTCCCAATCGACGCTTGAAAGCCATGAAAACCAGCATTAGAGTTACGCATTAAATGCAATATTTACTGCTGCTTTAAAATATACGGTAGATCAAGGTCGTATCATACCTGTCCAGGGACCCACCTCGAAGCCTCGATTCTTTGCTGGCAAAGATACGCGCGTGGGATATCCGAAAGGACACGCTTGGCCCAATCGCAGTGCGTAACCCTGTTAGCGTGACTTGCTGTTGCGCAATCTGGAATAACCGAGTCCATGGCCATCTAAGCCTCTTCCCAGAAGCTGATCCAGTACTTACTACAATCAGGATGCACATCAAACTACAAGACCCGTCAGTGGCACTGTACAAAGTTAGAGTGGTTCGCAATTACACAGATAGCAGTACAACATATGGAAGTGTAGATGGTAGGTGGGAAGGCAACAGGATTCT
>NW_020187183.1:1318972-1321658 GCF_900000015.1 Plasmopara halstedii | reverse complement strand
CAAAAACTACGATCAGAGCGTTGGGTAAAGGATAAATTTTCTCCGACAAACAGTTTTAAATTACAAAAACTTAACTTGCTCGTTAATTTCCAACCTGAGCTTTTGACGTGGGTGGAAAGTTTGGTTGCATTCAATCAGGCATATTCCAACGAAGCAGAATCAATGTTTCAAATTGTGAAGAATTTCGCTTCCGAAATTAATATGGAAGAAGTGTTTTCAATAATGACAGAAGATCCAAGGTGGGAATATGTTGCTGAGCATATTAAAGGTGACCTAAATATCCCTCTGAAAGCTAGAATATTACCAAGTCTGTTACGCAAACTCATGAGGCTTGACCTGACAGGACCAAATATTTTGAAAAGCAACGACTTTAAGCAATGGCTGGAATACTCGGTCTTTTTCAATTTCTTAAAAATCCCCTCTTTGGAAGACCAACCCGTGTTAACAATTCTTAAGACAACAGTGAAGACAAACACAAAGACTTTGATCGAGCGTTTAAAGCAGGCAACTAAAGTTGAAGCTATAACGCCGTGGAGACACCAAGTGGGAAGGTTAATAAAAATACCTTCGACCGAAGAAGGCCAATTGATAAGCGCATGGTTAGATTATGTCTCCACTCTCGAATACCTGCCTCTTGGCTGGAATGTGGCTACTATGTACAGGACTATCTATCCAGAAAATGATCGTTTCTTAAGCCTTGCTTCGACGCATTCACATTCCCATGGTTCCATAGAAAATACAGCGCTAGTAGTCCCGGAGCTTGAAAACGCTGTGAAGGATACACAAGCGAGGCTTGCTAATTTATACAAGTCTAAAGAGGACAAGAGAGCAAAAGATATAAGCTTTTAACAAATCGAATAAAAGCGAATATGCTGCAAGATTAACCTTTCGTCTTTCTATCTCATTTTCCATCAGACTGCCATTGTCTCCAAAATGTGATAATTGATTTTTTAACGACTGACGCTCTAAGCGATATATTACGTGGAAATTCCGACCCAGAAAAAGATGCGTAAATCCCGCGGGCTGTTAGCCTTATTTCATGCAATACATAGACCTCAATTATTTAATCGTGAAATTGATACTTTTATACCAGTAGTTCAGATTTGACTTGAAGATGAGTATATTCGCTTTTCACGAGAGGTATCTAGTCAGGTTCTCGGTTCCTGAAAGCATACATATTAATCCTCTTTGCTTTTATTGACGTGAAATCATTGATTCAAAGCTACATCTTCGCGAGGTGCACAAGAAATCGGTTGCATGGTAGCTTTTGTTCATCTATCCGATAACCGAGTTCAATATATTGTATCCTCTTTGAGGATGGAACGCGAGTTGTCCGACTATCTGTTCCCGGAATAACTGGACACGCTCACTTAGTTAATGTCTCCAAGCGTTAAGGCAATTGAGCGGCCGATGAACCGGAAGCGATGATCACCCGCACGATGTCGCTGACGAGACATCTCCTCGAACGCGTGTTAGTAGGCGTAGTTCCAACCCTCAATATTGAATGGGTAACGGGGTTACATATACCCTGGTAACGGGTGTGTGTGTCACACCAGATGGATATGGTGTGACTACACCCAAACAAGAATACGATTCGGGTTAGATAGCCAGTTGTTATACGTATATTTAGATTTAACTATATATATACAGAGAAATTTCTAGTTTTAAAATTAGGCGGTTTAGCCGCAAAGAAAAATAAATAAAAAGCAGTCTTGAATTTTAAACCGAAGAGTCAATTAGCCTTGAAAAGCAATAATTACTCTTGGAGTAAGTGGATTGCGATCCACTAACTCGTACTTGCTCTAAATATAGAACGAAAGATCGGTGACCTAAATTACGCTTCCTCAAACGCTAAGCTACGGCAGCCCCGCTGCACTTGGTAGCACCTGTAGTCAATTTACACCTGAGTCGTTTAGACTGATCCTCTACGAGGAGTGAGAATGGAAGAAGTTCGTTGCCCCAGGGCATGCAGGACGGGCTTAACAAGCTGATGTCCTTGCTGGGCCCTGAGGGCGTGCAACACCTTGCGAAGAAAGGCCCCGAGGCAATCGTGCGCGTCTAGAGGCGTTTTCAAAATACGAAAACGCGCTGCTAGAGCACCTGCAGCAGAAGATGTCTTCATCATTTGCGTCTCTGACGCCACCGTCAGTGACGGACGACTTCCCCGGCCCTAAGTCGCTCATGGTGAGCGTTAAGGTCTTTGAGGGAAGAATCTCCTGCTCTGGATGAGAGAGGTCGAGATGGCCATCGCATCCGCCATGCTCCAGACTGAGCAACAGCGCGTGGCGCTAGCCATCTCAAAGCTCGGTGATCAAGCGCGATAATAGGCACTGACGTGCGGCACTTCGATCGAAGTTACGTTTCCCTCCTGGGCGGAGCTGATATTGCAGCTCTCACGAGAGTTCTTGCCACCTAATCAGGCATATCGCGTACGATCGCGTTTTCTTGCCGCCTAATCAGGCATATAGCGTGCAATCGCGTTTTCTTGCCGCACGACAGGGCAACAAGGAACGGACTCCCTGAATCGATTGTCTCTGACAGAGGCCTCCGTTTCACGGGAGTAGTTTGGTCGACTATCTTCGAGGTGCTCGGCACTAAGTTGGATATGTTAACAGCGGTTAATCCGCAGACTGATGGTCAAACCGAAAGGGTGAAAAGCATCATTGGAGACGTTCTTCGCAGTGTG
>NW_020187183.1:1306843-1318962 GCF_900000015.1 Plasmopara halstedii | reverse complement strand
CAAAAGTGAGTGAATATAACCGAAAAGTGAGTGAATATATCAACTCCCTAAATTTATTTACAATACAAATTCGGTTAACCTAAGTGAAGGTTTCAAATTTTTTTGATAGCAAGTCTAAGACTCGGTTTTATGAGATTTTGGACTTGAAATGCCAATTAAGACGCGATCAGTGCCTACTCATTATACTCATGATTGATATCTAGTGATGATTGTTAACAAGTGAAGCTTTTCCGAAGCTTCGATAATGGTGAAGTGATGTTTAATCCGCGCAATCGAGCTAGAAGTATGATAACGTTTATTACTCATACTGCAACAAGACAACGACTATCAAATCCGTCGAAGTATTTCGAAAACAGCCTACCATTGATATCTCGAAGCTATATATTTCACAAGACGACCAGATATCTTCTTTACGTACTATTTCACAAATCTAATCCCTCACAAGCATTTTTTTAAGCCGCTCAAACGTGCCGAAGGTAATGCCAACCATAGGCACAACCTTCATAAGCTCCGGTGTCAAGCCACGAAAGAATCCACGAACGCCTTGTGTCTGAAATAACTCTGACGCAATGCCCATTGGCGTCGGCTTAATGCCCGCAGTCTTAGCGTGAATAGCTGAGATCTGTAAGCGGCGGCGCACCACGTCGATTGGAAACGTTAGCAAAGACGACGCAATACCTGCTGCACCACCGCAGACGAGCGTATCTGTCACGTACATTGGGGAACTATCATAATTTTGAGCAGATCGTTCTCTATCGACCTCGGTTAGCCCTGCGAGTAATTGGTTACGGCGAAAATTTCGCGCATAGTTCTTGAGCGATTCGTACAGTGTAAAATTTACGGCTAGATTCGGAACGGTGACCATGAGGGTTGCACCCATTCCACGATAAAGTCCCAAAATGCCTTCCTCTGTGCTAATGCGAAGCACAGCTTGACGAATACCTGTATAGCGGATGTCTGTATTAAGCTGCGTTGCCAACCGCGTTCGAATGAGGTCGATCGGGTAGCAGGCCACTGTAGCCGTTGCACCAGCCAATGCCCCCGAGACAAACATGGTGGTCCACATATTGTAGGCAAAAGCGGGGTAGTTCTGCGCGATGAGGCTGTTTTTAACCATTTCGAAAGTAAAAAAGTTTACAGCGGAGTATGGAAATCGATGCAAAACGCTGGCACCATTTCCCTTCCAAAAAGCTAGCACGCCCTCGTTTTTGAGAACCTTGTTAATAGCACTTCCCATAGTAGGCGAGAAGCGGTCGGTGTGACGCGTTGATACCATGCTATGTACCTGAAATAAAATTGTGAGGCGGCTAAGAGGTGCTGTGACGGTCTTTCCAACGCTCCCAGCCACACCACCAGCAAAGAGCACGCTTCCGTGGCGTATCAGCTGCTTAAGCGCATCCTGTTGTATAAGCTCCACATCCACACCGTCGGTCTCCGTGCACACGTCAGCTGTGTCACCGAAGGTCACAACACCTGTCGTGTGGCGGCGCAACAACACACGTACATCGCACTCGCGATTCGCAAGAGAAGAGAACCGGGTGCCATCTTCTTCCTCTTCGTCTCTATTTTGATTGACAATCGGGCGACGAGACATGTTTGAAGTCTGGAAGGAGGGGCGTTGACGTCAAATTCTTACTTTGGATCGCACCACAAAACCTCGCGTGAGTGACCCCTATTTGCCTTTTTAAGACATCGATAGTTTTACTCGATTGCGCGCTTGGATGGACATGCGGTCCAAGTCGTACCCATTGTTACCGAAGGGCCGCGATGTACATTTTGTCTTGCCACGCACCGGAGACCTGCGCTTTCGCTGCCAGCTTCCTCACGACTTTAAACAGCGGCTGTACATCCACGCAGACCCGCGGCGCCGCTTCTGGTATTCGCTGTTTGAGCTTCAGCGCAAGTTTATTGTCATGTCAACACAGGGAGACTTGTACGTGAAGAATATCGTGTATAGCTTTACGATGGATGATCTGCCCACGAAAAATGTGCTTAGTATGCCCCGTGTGGCACGCGGAGACCTCGTTAAGGCACTTGATCTTGTGCAGTGTTCCAAAAGTGAGGGACAACGTTGGGAACTCGTTTTTACACGTTGGCGAAATGGTATGGAGACGTGGCTACCTGTAGAATTAGTGCAGTTATTTGCTCCTGACTTAATGCAAGAGTTTTATGCTAATAGTATTAACTCTTGGGCATTTCATTCTCGCTTGCAGCAACAAAGCCTTTCGATGTATCGGACGGAAGTTGAGCTCTGGCTCATCCATCCCGAATTTCAAAATTTTTATAAGCGATTGCGTCAGAAGCAAGCTGTCGCAAGCATGTCATTACATCCGCTACAGCGATCAGAATTCGTGATGAATCAGCTGCCCTTGAAATCAGAGCATTCGACAGCATCTTCAGTTTTGAAACCACTACAAGAATATCATTCATCAGTGCCAGTCGCAACGTCAAATAGCGACCCATCCGAAGCCGTCATTCAAGAATTTGAACAACGAAGACTCGCAAGAGAATTTCAGGAGCAATTGGATCAAAATCGACGGCAAATTATGCTACGACAGTTGCAACAACGCATAGAAAAACAGGCAGAAGAGCAGCGAAACTTACATGCGCATGAGCTTGAGCGACGGCTTTGTCATGTGCAACGGAGGCAACAAGTACACGAAGAGCTGCAGAGAAAACAAAGGGAGTACCAACAGCAGCGTCAAATGCAACAAGAGCGAGAAAAATTGACGGCTTTACAGAATGAAGAACGGGACAGACGTCAGCGAGCAAAAGATCAAGAACATTTACTAGAAAGACTGCAGCAAAACAAACATCGACAGGAGGAGCCTCAAAATTACATTGCACCAATTCACGAGCGTTTGCATAAAGCAACACCGCCATCGCGTTTTCAAACGATTGAGCGACAAAACGTGTATCATTCATCGTTGCAAGGGTCGAAAAAAAGTCAATCGGGTTCTACATGGGTCAATGGTAGTGACGATGAGTACGTTCCCTCAGGAGGTGAGAAAAGCGATAGTAGCACCGGTAGCTTTTCAGAAGAAATCCAAATAAGTCGACCAACTCGAAGACGCTGTCGAAAGCGATTGTTGTATTCTCAGGTGGAGGTCGACGACGATGATGACGACCTCCCTAACCTATCAGCACCACCTTCTCGAGCCCACTTATCACATGACAAGAGCGAAGACAAAAGCCCTTCGAGAAAGGCAGGTTCAAAACGGAGAAGGTTACGGCAGTGCGGTGTCAATAAAGTGATAACAAACAGTCTTGCGGCTGAACTTAACCATATATTAGATACCGATGACGGCGAACATCAAATTGTGAAGCCACTTAACGAAACTACAGCTGTAGGACCAAGCAAACCGACTGAAGATGATCAAAATGAAATTAGAAACGATAAGGCATTTATTGAATATGACGATGATAATGACGGTGCTGATTTTGATGACGATGCAGTATTTAGGCCACCAAATCTTGGTAAAACTACTCGATGTGTGTGCGGAGCTACTGCAGCAGGGAACTACCGGGGGCATTGGCTTCAATGCTCGAAAAACGATTGTGGTGTTTGGGAGCATGCTGATTGCGTTGGATTTCTGATAAAGTTTGCGTCCATCACATGTTTGACTTATCTGTGCTCTCGTTGCGATCCCATTTCATATTTGGCACGCTGCGAAAAAGCATCTCATCGGTTACTGGACTGGCTGTTCCAATGTTGCGACAGCCGAAATTCAAAGCAACTGATAAACTTACTCAAAAGCAAAGCAAATGCCTCTTTCGACTGGAAACATGCGGATTACGAAAGCAGGACTTTGGTAATGCATGTTGCACGTAATGGTCTCGCCAAGTGCTTATGCTATTTATTGGATGAACGTAACATAGATCTCTATGAGACTGATTTACAGAATCGTACCGTACTCCATCATGCAGCTCTTGGGGAGTCAGTCGTATGTTGTCAAGCATTACTTGAGCGTGATCGAAAACTGCTGCTTCATCAAGATCTACGGGGATGTATGCCTTATCACTTGATGCTGCAATCATCGAAATTAAATCGTCTCTGTATCCCCTATATAAGGCTGGACGCAGCCCTCGTAGGCATGTGTGACTTGGACTCTAATTTTCCGATCCATTACGTATGTCAGGCGATCAATACTTCTACCATTGAGATTTGCCAAATGATTCTGGCTGCTCAACCTGTTATGCTTCAAGAAAAGTCCAGCGAGGGGATTTATCCCTTAATGATTTTGTGTAAAGCGGCGGGAAACATTAAAGCGCGAAGTCATGTATCAAATGTGAGTGAAATTTTCAGTTATGCGAAAAGAATTATCGCACTCATGCTTGATGTCGATGTCTTTGGAGACTGTTTGAACCAAAAGGCACCAAATGGGTGGTCTCCACTCCATTTTGCTGCTGCTTCAGGCAATCATGAGCTAGTGAGTTACCTCTGCAATGTCGGGCTGTATGATGTGCAATACGCTGCAAATTCATCCGGTCAAACTGCGCTTCATGTTGCAGCACAAAATGAATTTCCATTGTGTGTTCGCGCATTGTTGCTGGAAGGGCTCAATATTGTAGCGAAGGATACCATCGGGTTTATGCCGATATTACACACGAAGAAGGCCTTTTGCATTCGAGAATTTATGCATTTCAAGCTTACAAAGCAATTGTCTAGGCTGCATCGAATGCTGGGCAGGTTCAATCAGAGGGGTATTGTTCATCGGTGGCAGCGGTTAGTAGCACAGGACCCGATATGCTTTGATATTCTTAACGATTGGTGTCGACGCGATCCTGAGCGGATTGAACGCATGGATGGACTTCTGCTGTCGAATCCATTTCTACTTCGACTTGATAACAAAATTAACTATGTTATGGGAAATGTTGTTCGATCGATCAAGAAAGTACCTGGCAATTGCTTGCTCCCTTCGAGGAATGGAAATGTAGATACTGAGAAGCAATTTAGACGACAGAAGATTGTATTTGTTTTTTCGCGCGAGAGTCGCTGCTTTTGGAAACAATTTATTGGTATGGCTAGAAAACTAGAGCCCGAAGATTTTCGTTTGCCAATGGTTTTTTCGATCAAACAGGACAGCGCTAACAGTCAAATTAACGAAACTTATGAGAGCAATGTGAAACTTGTATTGATACAAATAGCAGCGGGGTTGTTGAAAGAAGCTCCTGGTTTACTCTTAAGTGACCCATGTAACAATTTGAAAAAAGGACCACTTCTGACTGACAAGGATAGCTTGTCTGCGCAATTACTCACTTTTTTCATATTAGGAGAGCTGGTAGCACACTTTGTGCTTTTTGAAGTAGCATTCAGTGGGATATTAGACTTCAACGAAGCTTTTCTGCGTTGCGTTTGCTGCAACGGAAAGTTTCTATCGAGACATGATAACGATAACATTTGGATAAATGCAGGGCGCTGTTTTGCTGCAGGATTCGATGGTGTGCTACCAGCGACCCTTAGTTTATTTCATGCGAATGAACTTTCGGTCCTTTTCAACGTTTCGAATACGAGCATTAATGTCATGCAGATTGACTGGAGTGTCGCTGTTGACTGGAATATCTGTAGACACGAAGAGCTGAACGATACGAACGCTACCAACGCGAAGGAGTGGTTCCCCCGTCTGATGAAAGAACTTGTTAAGGAAGAGCGATTGCTTGTTTTGCTGTTTATGACAGGCACGTTTCACATGTTAAATGAGCATTTTTTTCGATCCGACAAAGTTGTTGGCCGTATTACGATTGAGTGCCGTTCCGACGTTGACAGGATACTCAATCAGGACGCGATATACCCTATGATGGAGCACGGTCCTGATGTACTTCGAATACCGCCATATTCAAGCTATGACGCATTTAAAATTGGGTTTCTCTCTGTGATACGCCACACGTATCACGCATTTCTTCCAGAATGACACGACGGCATAATTTACTAACTTTTGCTCACAAGATTGTGAAGAGATAATTTTGTAACAATGCGACCACTGATACATTGCTGAGCCCAATAAAGAGATTATTGACATCCTCAAGCGTGTTCACAAGCTCTAACTCATTTGCTCGGAAGTCAAAAAGAGCAGCAGCAAGAACAGCTAAAACATCCATCGAATCATACCCAATGACACGGTCCCAGAGTAGTAGAACTTGGTCGATGTCCAGTAAGCTCGAAAATGCACTTTGAATCCACGGAAAAGCTATGTCCAAAGGTTTCACTCCTACGTTTAAAAGATGAAAAAATACAGCTGGATTGGAGCGGGCAACAAGATCCTCAAACAGCTTGCAAAGGGTTAGGATCGATGCTGGCTCGGGACAAATCACATTGAGCTTGCACCAATACCGAATATACATTTCGCGAAAAACGTAATAAAATTCTATGGGATCCGCGTAAAGATAAGATAGAGGTGCAACATACATGGCGAAACCTTTAAAGGGCAATACTCCATTTGGAGGGACTCTATATTCAGTTGCAACGATTTCCGGCTCTCTATCCAAATTAGGTAATAGCTTCTCTTCGAGCGGAAGAGAGCATTTGACAATGCCATTGACACGCACTGCATGTTTTACGACAAATGTATCACGAGTGAATGCCATCACCACGCTTTCAAGGTGATCTCGGAAAACGAAATAATCAGAGCATCCGAGTGTCTGGTGTAGATCGAGCAAGTACATTTCATCAGTGAGATAGGTCCACTGCATAACCTGTTTCTGCAAGTATTCAAAGTAGCTCCGATCCTGAGCGGTAATCGACACCGACAAAATATGACGCCAGATCTGTTTCCACACGCAATGCGAGTCAGCCTCTTCGTTGCTAATGGTCGCTCTCACTAGTTCAAAACTTTACATAGGAACGCAGTCCGACGGGGCACCCTGTCTTGGAAAAATGACGAGCCATCAATCCATTCTTTTGTGCTAGGACGAGATCACCAACGCGGTGTTTCTCTGCGAAAAATTCACTTCCATGAGCAAGAAAGTGTTCATCCAGTCCAATCTGCCTGCATCCTGGCGCTAGTTCGGAAAATACTCTTCGATACTCAGAAAACGTCGATGTGTACAGCTGTAGTTGGATAGAGTCTACAGTCGCAGCGAAAATTATAATAGCAATTTTGACAATTTCAGTAGCACAGGTCATACTCCAAAAATTTGCCGAGGTCCCGATTCGCTCACAAGCTTCGTTAGGTGATTTTATAGCTTGCAGTGACTGCAGTAGATCAAGGCTAGTAAATGTAAGGAATCAAAATCTAAATTGCAGTTTAAATTCGCTCCACGACGTACCCATCGTACAGAAATCGCGCTGGCATG
This sequence comes from Plasmopara halstedii, assembly GCF_900000015.1. NCBI lineage: Eukaryota > Oomycota > Peronosporomycetes > Peronosporales > Peronosporaceae > Plasmopara > Plasmopara halstedii. The sequence goes on along the minus strand of NW_020187183.1, from coordinate 1,311,669 downwards.
AAAGATTTGACGATTTGTGCTCTAGGTGATTTAGCTAGGTCGTTCCCATGAGGCTTTAACTCTACATCTGATTTTAAAACAACCAGTGACCGTCCAAGTTCACTCGCAAAGCTTAGCATTTTCTCACTCGTGACTTTGTCCCACCTTTCACGCGCAGCTCGAACGACATCGAGATCGCAGCCGTCCGTCGTGCGAATGCCCGGCAGTATACATCCATCGGCAACCTTCTCTTTTAAATGATTTTGCGAGGCTTTAGCTGCCTCCTGCATGGCCACACAATACATATCGATCACAGTGCGCTTGACAGAACCCAAAATTTTCGTCTTTTTCAGCAAGCAATCTATAAGCGGATTTTTCGCCGACGCGAAGGACCGAAGACTCTGCACCTTATCCACCGAATACTGTGATTGTACAAGCTCCGTCTTCATGACATGTTTCCATTTCTGTACTTCGTCTTGTATGAGCAAGTGATTGACCAGGACGTACGCTTTCTCTTCAATGCCCATGCCCTCTGTGAAACATAGCTCCGCCATATCTTATCTGATAAATATATACTCCCTCTGTCTCAAAATAAAACCCGTTTGGAAAAATTCGCAAACATAACGAGATATTTAACCGGAATCCTTTGGAGTCAATTTTGTTAGGCGCAAAACAATACTTCGTGAGTGCTCCCCAGTTTTGTGCCCAACCAAAGTTTTTATGTCGAGATATCTAATGCCAAAAATCGAGATTTAGTCCGTCTTTTTTGGGCACCGCTGGTAACATTAAAATGGAGCAATTGGAACCCGTCGCTCTCATGGCCATTGAGGAACATCATGACAGTTCAGAGATCGTTTCAGCCAGTCCAGTTGGCGAAAACCGAACAGAAATCGCTGATAACAACGATCCAGAACCACGCTGTATTAACAAGAAAAAAAGCCAAATTGAGCTGATGAGCAACGAAGAGCTATTTACGAATTCTTGCTAACAAAACAAAAAGATCCAGAGCGATCTTCCAAACTTGTAAAAGGCGCTTTAAGCGTTGCAGCAATGAAATTCGGTGTAACAGTAGACACTGTTAGTTCAATCTGGAAGCGTGCACAGCAGCCCCTCGCTGATGGCAACATTTCAGCCTATCTTGGATCGTTCAAATGTGGACGTGTTGGAAGCTCCCATGCGCGCGCATCCACGGTCAGTCCTTGACCCTCGTGTGGAATATGGCTTCCGCTCGGCGGATCCCAAGGACGCAATCATTCGATCGTTGGGCGTCTTTGCGATCGGACCCCCGGCCACTACACACGCTGACCTTGACGAACAAAAATCTTTCCGAGCTAGCTTTTTGGTTTCTCAAGTAATCTCAGTATACGTACCGCACTCGAATTCGTGCGCAACGAGAAGGCACACCTGTACCCGCGAAGCGAACGTTTTCTGTGGTGCTCGCTCCTGGCGAAACCGCTGCAGATGATGAAGAGCTCTTTGAGCGATGGGTACAGCGGCACTAGAAAGTTTCCTCGCTATACAGCTTACGATTGAGCCACAAGGAAATTGCTCGCGCGTGGAACGCATCTTCGGTTTGAGTTTAACAAACTACAGGCGCGTCGCAAACCTCCTTCGGATTGTCGCCCTATGACGCATGGGTTGACCCATCTGTGGTCTCTCATACGACCGCAGCAGCTCAGGGCTATATCTTGAGCTCATCAAACGGCCCTTCCACTTTGCTGGCTATTACCAAGAAGCGCGGGGAGTACGACAACGTGGAGCGTCATGATCCCTCTGATCAAAAGCGTTCACGACGTCTGGACAGTCTTGCTGAAGTGGCACTGCAAACCTCCACGAGCTCTCGAAGCTGGGGCATTCTCGCCACTTCACGATATACTGGGTTTGACCCTGGCGACGACGTCGACCCACAAGACGCTCCACGTCCATAGTGGACACCACCATTCTCACCGAGAAAAGGCACCGGCGGACGATGACGACTGAGTCGATCGCCGTCCGGTGACTCGCGATGTTCTTCAAGCTCTTCAGGACAAGGTCCATCACCATAGGATCTCCGCTGCGCATCATGCTGAGGTCGCATACTGCTGTGCGGAAGACCTCCAGAGCTTAAAGCTCTTTGTGCACCGGCTGCCTCACGTTGAAAACTGCCGCGCTCTGCCGAAGCGACTCTTCGCCGTTAAGCAGACGAATGCGTCTCTTCATGCGAAGGTGGAGCGCTTGGCGCCGTTGGAGATAGATATCCTTGCACTCCATGCTCAAAACCAGCTGCTAATACAGCTTTTGAATGGTGGAGTGGCGCCAGGGCGCCACTCCGGCACAAACACTTTCGCGTTTAATTGCGCCGGGTCTCGGTACGACTTGCGCAAGCCAACATAAAATACCGGGTGGGTGCGCATCCGTTTCAGAAGGTCTAGCGTATACGCAAGGCCCCGCTTGGCCACAACCTTGAAAGGTCCGATAAACCGTGGATAGAGCCTCGTCCTAAACGACAGATGATTAGGAAGGTTTTCAGCATTAGATAAAACCAAGTCCTCGAACTTAAAGTTTTAAATAGTTCCTCTACCTCTTCTGCTGCATATTTCTTCTACACGCCTTGGCTTTCTGCCATCACATCGCGAACGTGTCGTAAGACACTCAGTCCGGTAGACAGGAATTCATCGACTTCCTTACAAATAGTGAGAGGGCTGACATCAGCTAGCAGTTCGGCCGTTCCCCCCACCAAGTATTGAACCATGGGATGGCGGCGTCAGCGGGAGGCGAGGATGAACGAGCCTGTTCACGTAGAACGGCGTGTAACCGGTAGAAGAATGCGCTACATTGTTCAAAGCGAACTCTACGAGTGGTAGCATGACGCCCAAGCGCTTTGGAGTCTCTGCGCAGACGCTGCGAAGGACGTCTTCGATGACGCAATACACGCGCTCAATTTAATCATCAGTCTGCGGCTGGTCCGTGTTGACATATCCAGCTCGGTGTATAACACCTCAAAGATCGTCGACCAGAACTTCCCAGTGAGGCGTGGGTCTTTGTCAGCGACGACTCCGGAAGTCTATGTTGTCGAAAGACACGACCCACAAACAGCGTCATCGTGCCGACACCGTCGATAGTGTCCGGCACCACCGCGATATGATCCATCTTGCTCAAAGGGTTGACGAAGACCACGATACCCGTGTAACTCGCCAAGTCCTTCGGCAGGCCATTCACAAAAGTCCGTACTCATGGACTGCCAACACTCGGAGGATACCCGTAAAATGACCAACGGCGCCGCCACATTCGGAGAAGGTTTCACGCTATCATACGTCTCACACGCGCACACATATGCGCTCATCCATTTGTACAGCTTGGGCCACCAGTAGTGGCACTTCACTAAGCTGTCTCACGACCTAGATGACCACTGACTGGGGTGTCGTGGGCCTCATAGAAGATACCGTTCTTCAAAACCTCATCGTGAGGAACCACAGTTCGTGGCGTATCCGTCGAGTCGGTGCTATAATATAGCCATATATTATTCAATAAATATCGGTGCAACCGTGCACGCAGTCTCGACGACTGGCTTCTTATTCAAGTACTCCTTGCTCCCGAGAGCCTCAAGCAGCAACTACGCACATCCCATCGCCCGCGTACACGGCGCGGATCAAATTCGTCACGGACGACGTCACCGTCGTGACATTAGCAATCTCATTATCTGGTCTGCGTAATAACGCATCAGCCAAAGCATTCTGCTTACCTGGCTTATATTTTACCTCGAAGTTTTATTCTGCGCAAAAGGAGAGCCACCTGGCCATCCTCCGGTAGAGGTGAGGCGACTGAGTCGCAGTGCGTAGTGACGCATGATCTGTGTGGATCAGAAACGGCTATGAGCCAAGCAAGTGGACCCTAAGCTTGACAAGTGCATACTTCATCGAAGGCAATTCCTTGTCGTAGTCTGAGTAATTCTTCCCCGCAGCCTGAGCTGGCGAGATCCGAACGCGATCACCCAACCTCGCCCATCAGCGTCTGCTTGCAGTACTGCACAGCCGATGGCAAAGTCCGAAGCGTCACAGACGACACTAAAAGGACGATCAGGGTCTGACAACGCCAGTATTGGTGCATGAAGGAGGCTGTCTTTGACCCCGTCAAAAGCCTCCCGATGCTCAGTGTCCGAACAACATTCCGCATCCTTTTTAAGGAGATTCGACAATGGCCGTGCCATTCCGCATAATTTGCGCTATCCTCGTGCACGTAGTTGACGAGGCCAAGCCAATTGCGCAAATCATTTTGATTCTTTTGAACCGGCCTGTAGAAAATGGCATTGACGTTAACGGGATCCGATCGAAGGCCACGCTCCTCGATAAAACACAAAAAACATTTCTTTGGCCCCGAAAATACACTTGTCTGCATTAGCATACAGCTTATTCAACTCGAGCACCGCTTTTAAATGGACGATGTGGTTCTCTTCAGCCGTCCTTCCGTGCTCCGCACGACTGTGGACGAAAATGTCGTCGAAGTATGTCTGTGTTTACGCCCGGTGGCTTCTAAATAACTGCGTCACAAGACATTTTTTTTTGTTGCTGATGCATTTGACAGCCCTTGAAGCATCACCAGCCACTCCCAGAGCATGTCGCTCGATGTAATTACCGCTGTCTGCGGAATATCACTCGTTCACATGAGCAATTGGTAATACCATCGCCCAAGTCGAGTGCACTGTACTTTGTACTTTTAACCATGTTGTTCTCTAGGAGTCAGCGTCTGTGCCAGAATGATGGCAGCATTGAGCTTATTGTAAGCATGAACGATAAACCACTTGCTGTTCGGCTTCTAGAGACAAATCATAGGCGTCAAATGGGGAGACTTGCTCTCACGCACCATTCCTA
>NW_020187183.1:1293357-1306833 GCF_900000015.1 Plasmopara halstedii | reverse complement strand
GAATAAAACGAGAAAGCGTGCACGCCCAGGTGCACTCGATGACAGTATGACATCTCGAGTTGTCAGGGTTAAGCGACAAGATGGCCTACGTGAGGCCTTCTATGACAAAAGAACAGTGGCAACTTCGAGTTCGGCTTCTGGATTTGACAACTCGACCTCGATTGCGGTAGCGAAGCTTCTCAATACAAGGAGAAAGTCACCGCGAAGTATCTCTCGCAATGTGTCCGAGGGAATACCAAAATCGTCCGACTTCAAATTTTGCCAAGCGAGGCTCAGCACTGCAAAGGGATGAGACCCACGATCGACGAGGCGCTTAGCAAAGAAGCCCTGAAGCAAATTACGTTGTTTTCTTCATGCGTGTAAGAGTTTAGTTTTGTTTGGACATTTTTGTCGTTGTAGAACCTTCCAAACTTTAAATCAAATAATATAATTGTTTTTTTTAGCGGTCTAATGTCAGCGATTCCTTTAGTTTTTCTGCATCATCTCCACTATCAAACTCATGAAATTTCAAGCGTAAATTTGGCTGCCAAGCCCATCAAGTAAAGTGACCACACGCAAGTCAACTATCGTCATGCATAGATATCATAACACAAGTTTTGCATTTCGTTTCATTTTGATTCCTTTGCTCGTATTCGTATGCATGTAGATAGAGTTTACTGCAAGCGATACAAAAGTTACAAAATCAAACAAACACGAAATCATTCCTCGACTCAAAAAAATATCTTGTGTAATACCTTTCACAAACTCCAAACGTTCGGCCTCGATACATGATGAATAACTTGTCAGAACTTGCAGCGAATGATAGTTCTTGCGAAAAACGTCCAGTGATCATTTTTCTTCAGTGCATTTGTAGTGATGATAGTTGTGAAAACAAGCATTTCGTTTCATTTTCGAGACAAAGAAATGCTTTTCCAGACGAAGACTCGGCTGCGTATTATTTAGCTAATACTTCTAACAACAAAGCAACTGCCTATGTTGAAGCATTCTCTCTTATCAGCATCTACTTTCGGCGACCGCCGTTCAATAACATATCTATTGCATCTAGAACCAAACATTGATTTGTGTCCGTAGCATAGGTTCTCTTGATGCGAAGACTTACCACTTCGAAGCTCGGAAGTTGCAGTCAAACTGCTTACAAATCAATTGTATCGACAAAAAGGTCAAAGTTGTCAAATAACCTTTCAGGATGTTGTCCAGGTACGAATATAACATATTTGTACAACTTTTAGTCACGAATTCTCAGCAGCTCAGAAACGTAGACGAGGATTGGAGTTCGGCTTTACCGATTCCATAAACTAACAAAAAGACTTGGTAAAATGTTGCATATCCGAAGCGTGAGTTTCATCGAATTGTCTGGTGAGCAATTACCTCAAGAAATGTTTGCTTTATACTCAGTATCTTGGGAACAATCCCAGTGTGAAAGAGTTGCCTAATACTTCGAGGAGATGAAAACAAAATATGCAAAATTATCCAATACTCGTATGCTTGGATGTTCTCGAAATCAAAAATCTAGATTGCTAATCAAATCTCCTGATGTCTTGCATCAGCAACATTTTTTTATGGTGTTGAAGGAGATTCAGCAATAAAACAGCAAATGCGGAATGCCAAACATCCAGGTTCAATTACGACAATATAACAACCATGTTGGGACTTTGTCAATGTGTGTCAGGTAATTGAGACTTGACTAATGTAACAACTGCAAGATTCGATTGATTAGGAGTACTTTCATTATGATCGTGCAAATCACGTTACCCCAAAACAAGTTTAAACGAATGTAAGATCTTGAAATTGTCGGTAATAACGGAAATTGACTCTAGCAAATTGTGCGTGATTCTCTGCGTCGGCAGCTATCACCAACAGCACAATCAAAGGGTTATTTTACTGCTGCAACTTGGTTCTAATCTAATTTGTTTCGCACGTTTACTTTCGAGAGACCATCTACGCTGAGATCTGCTAGTGAAACACATCGATGTGTCTGACTGACAATATCGTCATCTCGATTTCAGTTCGCACTTCTTAGCCAAGTACAGCTGTAGTTTGTCAGCCTTTGCTTTGTTGCAATCTATCCTGTCTGTTGGTTTGCTATGCGACACCTTGTTGGATGCTTAACTTCGCGTTGTAGACATTGGCAACTGAGGGTAAAATAAAGACTGGTAAGAAATAAGTATTATATTAAACTTAGAAATCATAATGCACAAAATGTAACTAGAGTTAAATTACGTGGCAAAACCACATCAGTAACAATGGCAGGGGAGCCCTTGTCCGAGTCCGATGGCGCCTTTTACGCGTTTGCAGGCGTCATGCTCGCGCTATACGTGTTACCCGCCACAATCTTTACAGTATACTGCGCTTTACGCATGCCCCAAAAGCTCCGATCGCTTGGTTTCGCGCTGCATCTTGCTTTGCTAACTGTGGCCTGCGGTCTGTTGTGGCGCACTCTTTCGGCTTTGCAAAGCGTGGACACCTCGGGAGTATTTGACCCATATGAGATACTAGGTGTTAGCGAATCGACGTCCATAACCAAGATCAAAAAAGCCTTTCGTGTGCTAGGGCGGCAGCTGCATCCTGACAAAAACCTAGACAATCCTCTGGCCGCTTCTCAATTTGCGCGCCTCACCAAAGCGTACGAAGCACTTACTGACCCAGAAGGCATCGAGAACTTTCGTAGGTATGGACACCCTGATGGCCCTCAGTCCATGCTCATGGGCGTGGCCTTTGCCTCCATGTTTAGTGGCAACAATGGCAACACCGGTTCCATCTTCGCGTTTGTGTATTTCGGCTTGATCTTCGCGAGTCTTGGGTATTTCTTGTACTGGTTGCAGAAGCGATCAGGCCGTCGTGACCGCACGCGCGTTTCACGTTCTACATATGCAACCTTTGTCGAAATTTTGGCAGACAAGATGAGTGTGCACGATGTAGTAGAACTTCTCTTGTCCTGTGATGAAATGGCTGGTTCTGCAGCAGGTATTTTGGACGATGCACTCAATGAAGCGCAGCTTCGTGCCAAGACACATGACAAGTTTGCAAAGAAGATGGAAGCCGCTAAGGCACTATCAAGTGAGGTCACCACTCGCATACGAAAGCACCCGAACCCAGTAGCGCGAGAGAATATGCTAGCGCTGTATCAATATTTGCTTCGAGACAAGCTGCGCAATGTGTCACGTCCGTCGTGGGTGGATCAGCGATTCCAGAAAGTATTACTTGAGCTGCCATTTCTTGTGGATATCTTTGCGACAATGGCAGCTGAGCAGCTGGTGAAGCGGGCATACTCTGCCATTCCATTGTTGCGTGCCCTGTCATTGCAATCGAGTTTGGCTCAAGGAAGCCTCGTCCCAGATGAGGCCACATTGCGTGCTCAGAAGGAACGTGTTGTAGATGCGAAAGTTAAACTTCCCATACTGCATTTGGAAGGCACAACGATGGCAGTCCTGGACGAGTCGACCATTCAGCCTGGAGACTGGCTCACACTGCAGATGACTTTACAGCGTCGACACCTGGAATCAAATGAAAAAGCACCACTTGCCACTACACTTTACGACCACGTTGATGCGAAGAGCCCGTTTCGCAAGGAACATGTGTGGTTTCTTGTTATAGATAAGCAATCTGGCCGTCTGTATTCGGCTTGGAAGGTGAGTGTCGTTTGCAAATGATTTTTAGTGTTAATTGGTGTCTGACGGCAATTGTGTAGTGTGTGGATCTCTCGCAGCAAGTTGTACAAAAACAAGGCTTTTTGGGCCCAGAAACACCTGGTATGTTGACGTGCCTGTTATGCATAGTTGACTTTGTTCATATTCTAATTTTCGAATTCACTTGATACAGGCAAGTACGAGTTTGAGGTGCGTGCGGAGTGCCCGGTATACTTTGGCGTGCAGACGAAAGTTGGTCTTTCTTTTTCTGTGGAGAACCGTTGAGAATATTTCCTTTAAGGTGCTCGAAACTTTCTTTGCTCAGAGAAAATCAATTTGAAGTTTACGATGAGGGTTCGTTTTGATATCTTACACCGTTACTTTAAGATTTTCTCTGAGTCTGTTAAATACCATTGCACTTAAATGGAAGCATTGTATTGCTCCAATGCCCTTATGTTTCTTTGCGCCCAACACGAGCTTTGGCAAAGAAAACTTTGTTTATGAAGTTGTAAAATTGTCTCAAGGGCAAGACATTTGTTGACGCAAATGATCAGGTACGAGCGAACTGCTCTGAAAATCTCACCTTTTTCTTCCTTGGGCTAAAGACTCAGCAGAGAGCCCAAAGTATAGTAACTAGTGGGTTCGTCAGTGTGCACGAGAAAGTATAGCGGCTGAAATATCAAAATGTCGCTTCACGCGAGCTAAGCTTTGATCGACTTTAAGTTATGAAAAATAATTCCTTACACCTTTAGCCTCCTTTAACGCATGAGGCAACCGGATAAAAAATATTTCTCGCACACCACAGCCAAATTCGTGATTGTATATAAATAATATAATAAAAAGGAATCCGCCGCTAAAATTTCTTGAAAAGCTCGCTAACGTACTTGAAAGAATCGCGTTGCCACGCGGCCTCGATTATGGTGAAATGAGAAATTCATTAGTTAATTAGTTTATTACCGCCAATATATACACAGGTCGCTCGTGTTACTCTATGTAATAACACAAGCACTGTTAGGATTGCTTTCTTTCCCATGCTTTGCTTCACTTTCTGCCTTATCTTCTTCGTGTTTCTTCAACCGAGCTTCGCGTCGCAGAAAATATCCAGACGTGCGATTGAGTTTATAGTGACGTTGGTGACGTCGGATACGTTCGCGTTGCTGCTCAAGCTTTTTCTCCGCAACTTCCATGCCGTAGTAACGCGGTGGCATGTCGTCGCGTCGAGCAGCTCCTTGGCCGTAATGATGTGCGAGCCAAACTTCTTCATCAATGCCATACAATGGACGCGCTCGAAGGTCTGATCCGTCTCCCATAGTAGCATACGGGTGCTGGGTCATCCCCGATGTGTCGCATGAGCGAAAACTATTAGCAGGGCGAGATGTGTCGTATTCGCGGCGCTTTTGAGGGTTTGAGAGCACCGAATGGGCTTCACTAACGTACCTGAAGCGCTCTGCCTTAGAAACGTCATTGCCTGTGACATCTGGATGTAACGATTTGGCTGCAGTTTGTCAACGAGATCCGAATTAGTGATAATTTGGATTAAAAAAGATGCTAAGAAGCGCACCGAGCTGAAAATATGCGGCTTTGATTTCCTTGGAGGATGCAGTCCTATCACATGAATGGTTAAGGTAACGGGATCAATTGAGATATCAATCATAAGGCAAGTAGCAGACGATGGCATAAACCTAGCAACGTTGAGCACGCGGTAATAGTCGATTGATGCCATCTGACTTTTCAAATTTGTGTTCCCTAAGAGTATGATGGTCAATTATTGTCTAGATGAATTTATCTTGTCTATTTGCTAGTAGCAGTATCATATTTTCAGCATCCTAGGTATTAGGTCGAATCTACACAACACATCTATTTGTTCTTTGCGGCCAACTCCTTAGCGTACTCGGCCACTAGTTTCTCTTGCATGTCACGCATGACAACTCCGTGCGTATTGTACTCCATTGTAAACTCGCCTTTTCCCTGCGTGGACGAACGCAGATCCGTCGAGAAGCCAAACATATTTTGCAAAGGCACATCACATTTGATAACCGTTTGCAAGTCGTCGGCGTCGCTACTATTGATAAGACCGCGACGACGGTTGATTTCAGCGATGGCCGTACCCTGAAACTCATTGGGCACTTCCACTTCCACAGCCATGATAGGCTCCAAAATACAAGGTTCAGCCTGCATGAACGCCTGGCGTATTGCCAGCACCATCGCAGTACGGAAAGCAAGCTCACTGGAATCCACGGAATGGGATTGACCATCATTCACCACAACCCGCATCCGTTGCACTGGATGACCAATAAGCCATCCCTTCTGTATCGCATCGTTTACTCCCTTTTCACAAGCCGCAATATACTCTGGCGGAATAGCGTTTCCTATGATAGCGTTTTTGAATACAACACCTGACGTGTTGCCTTCTTCTTTGAGCTCTTCCATCTCTTTGTCCGTCAGAGGTTCAATGTACCCCACGACACGTGCATACTGGCCAGAACCACCGCTCTGCTTCTTGTGCAAGTAATTGAACTCGCTACGCTGACGGATCGTCTCGCGGTAATTAACCTGCGGAGCACCTGTCTCGACGTCAACGCTGTACTCACGCTTCATGCGCTCAACGTAGATCTGTAGATGCAACTCACCCATGCCGCTAATGATCGTTTCTTTACTGTCGCTGTCCACACGCACGCGAAATGTTGGGTCTTCTTTTTGGAACCGATTCAGCGCCTTGGAAAAATTGCCGATCTGCTGCTTGTTCTTAGGAGTCACAGCCAATGACATCACCGGCTCAGGCACATGCAGACTCGTAAGCGTAAACTTGCCTTGGTTTGTGTCACTGAACGTGTCCATACTGGCACATTCGACGCCAAACATGGCTACGACCTCGCCAGCACCCACTTCTTCCACTTCTTGCATCTCGTTCGAGTGCATCTTTACTAGCCGTGGCACTTTTATACGCTTCATGTCGCTCATATTGTATATAAATCCACCACGCTTCAGTGTTCCAGAATATACACGCATGTAAGTAAGCTGACCAAATTTGCCTTCCTCGAGCTTAAAAGCAAGTGCCAGCAATGGCGCCTCTGGTGAACACGCGACGCTCACACGAGCTTCACTTTTAGACTGGTCTAATGCATAATTTTTGATCTCCGACGGACTGGGTAGATACAGAATAACCCCATCAAGCATAGGCTGAACCCCGCGGTTCTTAAATGCCGAACCCATCATTACAGGTACAAACTTGTGCGCAATAGTAGCACGGCGAATGGCTTTTTGTAATTGCTCGATGGTTGGCTCTTCTTCCATTAAAAACAACTCAGCGATATCGTCGTCGACATCAGCAAGTGCTTCAATCAGCTCCAGACGCTTCTCTTCGGCCAAAGCACGGGTCTCATCCGAAATTTGATCCGATTCCTCAATAATTTCACCATTAACGCCCTTATTGCGCAAAGCCTTCATAGTTAAGAGATCCACGACACCTTCAAGATCATTTTCGGCACCGATTGGCACCTGTAATGCCCAGGCGTTCAGCTTGAGCTGTGTACGCAGATCCCGAATGACTTTCCAAGGATTAGCACCCATGCGATCAAGTTTGTTAATAAAAGCGATACGTGGCACACCATACCGCTTCATCTGCTTGTCTACTGTGAGCGACTGGCTCTGCACGCCCGAGACTCCACAGAGTACGAGCACACCACCATCTAGCACACGCAGTGCTCTCTCGACTTCGATAGTAAAGTCAACGTGACCAGGAGTATCGATAATATTTATATTCGAGTCCTTCCACGAACAGTAAGTGGCGGCTGACTGAATTGTAATACCCTTTTCGCGCTCTAGTTCCATTGAGTCCATCTTGGCCCCGACACCGTCTTTTCCGCGAACGTCATGAATAGCATTGATACGGCCGGTGTAGAAGAGAATTCTTTCCGTGAGAGTTGTCTTGCCAGAGTCAATGTGCGCTGAAATACCAATATTGCGCAAGTTGTTCATGTAGCCCTCAGGCACGGGGAAGTCCGGTGCAAAAGGCGGCACTTCTAAGTCTGAAACAGCGGCACTGAATTTGCGCAATTGACGCGATTTTTTTGGAACAATACATAGCGTGGAGGGTACGCTGCGGCGCAATCCGGATGCCGCACGAGTCAGCTGCAACCATCGCATTGTAGTAGAATTCGACGAATTGAGTGGCGGAAACTCACCCGCAACATTCGATTCCAGTTTAAGCAGGGGACGATTTTGTAAATATTTTGACCTCTAAGGTCTCACCGCAAAAATGGGTGACGGTATGGAAGTCGAATTTGACCTGCTGATTGCCTGCCTGGTGCCATTTGTAATCTTAGCACCAGCTTTCTACTTTCGCGTATCTGAAAGGAGAGTGCCTTGCTCACAGAATTCATTTATCCAGGTGTCTGTTCCCGACAGATTTTCCGTTCGCGACATCGACAAGCGATCGAATAATATTCGATATACGAATATTACGTCTACGTATATTATACGTAGACGAGCAAATGAAGAACCTAAAATTACGAGGGCATAATACTGACAAGTAAAGGCAATCGCCCAAAAAATGACTTGCAAAACGAAGTCTGAAGACTACATTGATACAAACCTCCCCTGCCAATAGAACATAAATGAACCTTAAATGGCGTCACTCACCAAAATTTGTGTCGAAGATTGCGATTAGAAAAGATCAGTTTTCGTCAAAACAAAAGCTATGATTTTGACGTCTTGACCACGATACGCGGAAAAGGGAAAAGATGGTAAGGTAAAGACTGGAGTTATGAGCTTTCAGGCCCGACAAGTCCAACGCAAAGAGCATAGCTTAAGTGTAAATATCTGCTGATTTTCTTATTTACAGAGATTTGTGAAATCAAACAGGATGATTTGGTAAGTACTTGAACATTTTTGGCATGACTAATACAGTGAGAATATGCTTGAAATAATGAGGCAAACATTTATTAATGAGTGTATATCCATTTTTGAAAACCTGCACCGTGACGCTGCTCAACGAATTACTCTTGTCGAGCAAGCAGTCACTAAATTACGCGCTTAGTAGCATCCTGTAGCATAGGGTTTGCGAAAGCTGCGACAATTTCGACTCCCGGCTGTAGAAAAGGATATCACTAGGACTAAAAATCGCCTTAATTGCAATAGTGAGCAGCACTTTTTGATAAAAAACAAAAGTGAAAGTTGGGGCCATGAGGATTCCTAAAAAGCCCCACCAAGTTGGCTTAGACGAATTACACGAGGAGTTAGACACTACTCCTGTTCACACAGCAGCCCGGGACGGCAAAGTCAAAGAATTGCATGAGATCTTACGTGTTGATGTAATGCAGGCCATGTTGGTGGACAAGTACGGACTCACGCCATTGCACTGGGCGTGCGATCGCGGCGAAGCGGAAGTGTCGCGCTTGCTTCTCCACTACAATGCGGACGTAAATGCCATCGAAAAGCGTATGTTTAAGCGTCGACCGCTGCACTTTGCCGTGCTAGCAGGCTCCGAGGAAACGGTGCGAGAATTGCTGTCACATAATGCTGACTTGACGGCTCAAGACTACCGCGGTTGGGCACCGATTCACGGCGCAGCCTACAGTGGGGACTTGGGCGCGCTTGAGGCACTTCTGGACGCTGGTTCAAGCGTAATGACGCAATTAACACGGCAAAACGAGACGGCACTGCATATTGCCGCTAGTCGAGGACGCATGGAAGTCGCTCGACTCATTTTGTCGAAGTGCTGTCCGGGCGATGAAGCGGAGAAGTATCTGCTGTCGATAAAGAATGACACGGGATTGACGGCCGCGCAGGTGGCTGCTCGCGATGGGTACAACGAAGTTGCATGCCTGCTTAAAACTCGGAATTAGTGGCATCGACTGTGTCAAGTGTACATCTCGTCGTCACCAGAGCTGTTTGGGAAAAAAGACAATTATGGGACACATTCGCGACGTCGTGACTATGAACCCCGAACTTCAACCCGGTATGTGGAGTCGGAATATTGCTGTTATTGGAGTTGAACTTACTAAGTATAGAAGCTTATAAGATATCTGATACCCATGGTGCTTCGTGCTTCAATAACGAGCAATTCCGGCGTTATGGATATTGTGGCCAAATTTTACGGTAACGTTGCTACATTCGTGTGATCGCCATCATCGAAGATTCGCTGGCCCGCAAACTTCAACTTTCCGCCTTAATAAAATACGGGACAGTAACACTCGTATTATGTTAGCTTGTGGTGGATGTGCGCAATGAGGACTAAATCTCTACGGGCATAAACGAGCTAGCTGACCAGACTGTGCTGGCACTTTAGCTTGAAGTTGAACTGTCGGTCGACACCTTCTAATTTAATAAATTTTTTAATTCTACTTGAGAATTTACGGAAGTAAATAACTTTTGGCAGGAGATTTTCGAATTTCTCCTTGGCGCTCGCGGTGCGTGCTTTGACGATTGAACTTATCTATCAGCACGTCTCAAAGTCAGATTAGACAATCGACGATTCTAGAAGCGATTGTGAATTCACCACAATGCTTCTTCGCTATTAGTGAATCGAAGGTTTCAAACTCCAAATATCAGCTCGGAGCGACTGGCTTCGCATATGGCGAACAGAAGTCCCAAGTGGCACAATAAAGGTAGAAGAAGCCGAAGCGCGGCTCGATGAGGTCATCCACTGGTCAACTTTTTCCACAAACCGCAGGTGGTCAGATTGCTGCTGAATACTTGACTGGACGTTTCTGTTATCGTTTTGGCGAGATGGACAGCATGATGGCTGACACGTCGAATGGCTGAGCTTGACGCTTATTGAGCGGATCGATACACCGAGACTCGCGCGGGAAGCAAAGACCACGGAGAATGCGGGTTTCGGGCGTTTCTGTCATCATGAAGGGCTGTGGCTTGGCTATTAACGGCGATCGATGGTGCATTGTGCTCGTCAATTTGTCTATTTCTCCGTCGTGAATGTTAAATTCATTAAAACTATTCGTGACTTCTGCAAGGCGCTGCTTCTTCTTTTGCAGCAACATGCTTTCACGCGAGTTGCGTTTCAAAGGCACGCTTTCGAATTCTGAAGCTTGAGAGCGAGAGAGCGCGGACAAGTTTGACGTTCGTTTTGGCTGAACACATTGGTGATCCGTTAATTCCAAAAAAAATTGCAATGCGCGCTGGTCCTGCGTGATGTCATTGAACCCAAAATCGTGGCGGGTGTTCGACTTGTCCGCGACCGCTCGCGAGCGCTTTAATCGGTGATATGGGCCTTCCAAAGCCAAGGAGTCGTTTACTGCATCAGTGCTATAGCTGTGAGCCGAAGTTTCTAACGCTACGAGGTTGTCGCATGCGCGGGATCGTTTCATAATTTGTACCAAAGTAGCACAAGTAAATTCGCACACTGGAGGCAGCGACGAAAAAACGAAAGTGAACGATGTAATCTAAGAGGTGAGGAGGGGTAAAAAGGCCAGATTGGAAAGAAGGGCCCCATCGCAGTGCTCCCCGAGCCCGCACGCAATTCAACCACCAAGTTGAACAAGCAGAACCGAAACGTCAGTCGTGAGACTTGATACGTGAAACAGACAGCACCAAGGACCAAGTCCAATTACAGTTAATTTAACCTCTCGAAAAAAATCTTATATTTTACCAATCTTTAATGCGCTGCTTCAAGCTGCAAGAAACCCGCGCTTAGCTTCCTTGATATTCGAAGATGACAGTAATTATTGCTGGCTCTAGTGAGCATTTAACTTGCACAATCAGATCAGAGATTGCCTTGATACAGAAAGGAAGAGTAGAATTGGCCATGCAGCTTCCATCGAGCTGCCTTGGTTGCTTACAATCCTTTCTCGCCGTGCGGCAACTTTTGTCAACAAGACGACAGGCCGACTCGTATTATACATCTTCACAGCAGGCGAGTAATTCGTCCGATCTTCCAAACATATGTTGAAGTCTCGGCGAGGACCAAACATAAAGTCAGCGTCGCAAATATCGACAACTGCATTATAACCAGGCAAGACAGTGGGTCATGTAATGCTAAGTACTTAACATCGGTCATTCCTACTGAAATGAGTACTAATGTTTCGAATAAGCTTCTTTCCATCTTTTCCCTGCTTGATCCAGTGTCGCATTTCTACGCGCTTGTTTGCTACTAACACACCATGCGAGCGGTATTGTGCGGCACAGTTGCTCCTTAGATAGGGATAACATGGGATAGCGCACCAATCTGATGCTGTGTATAGCTCTATTCGTCGTGTTTCGTCTACATGGACAGTTCAGTACAGATCAATACTGTACATATCGTTTATACCACATGGGACTTTCACTTGATTCTTTAATGGACTTCTTTACCGTAAAACAGCTGTTATATCCGACAAATTGTCATTCCGATATCCGACAAAAGTGACATAAACGTTGACAAAGTTGCAACATTATTCGCAGCTAGCTGCATTGGTACAGTGGATAGAAAGCGACCGATGCCAACAAAACGGGACACCAATAAACAGACAAAGCCGCATGTATTTTGCAGGCTCACAACAAAAAGAATAAGTAATTGGATGGTTAGAGGTTAGAATAACGTGCCGATGAGAATATTCCAGCAACCAGATAGGCAGAGATAGATGTTTACGTAACAGCGAGTAAGATATACAAATCGCGCGTGCCCATGAGCTTCATTAAAAATATCACCTTTATGCAGACTTCTCTCTGAATGAAGTCTTCACTGAGGTTTCCGCTATCATCATATGGGTGCAGCGCACATTATCTTATAAGTGGAATCTTTAGGATGCAAATCTAGTTCTAGCTGCTAATTTGACATTTACTTGTTCGCAAAGCGACCTTGGCATATCTTTCTGTCCAGGTTGTGTCCGACAACCTGCACTTAACTATTTCTGTTGGCAGCAACCATGGTAGGCGCACTACAGCTACATAATGTCAATGCTTCAGTTGACTCAACAAATCCAATATTTTTTTAGCTTTACGTTACTGTTGTCAGATGATCTTATTTATGAGGAGTTATCACAATGTTCTGACCGCTTTCATTATCAAAAATACAATCTAGTACACGCCTCCAATCATTTTTTCGTCAGTTACAGTGTCACCACAACACAGAGCATTCCATACTGATTCGCAAGCAATACTTACTGTAGAATCCTAGGTTTAGACAGTACAAATAACTTTCCCCTTCTCTTCTTCCAATTTTCTAGGTACGTAAATATATTCTCTTAAAGTATTTATAGGTGACGCGCTAATTTGCTGTGTAAATCACTCAAATAAGTAACAATTAAAATAAGCAAAGCTTGCAGTGCGGTTGCTGTGCACTTCGCACGAAGGGTTCATGTTAGCAAACGGAAAGTGGTGGAGCTCGTACGCTTCTTCCAGGAGCGAAACCGAGAGTTTAAGTTTTGCTGTGCTATTTCAATAGCGACATATATTAAGGACTAACTTTATTTGGACCATAACTAAATGCCAACGTTTACAATATATCTGATAAAATTGTCTTTATCAATTGACTTGCCCATTATGTCACGGCCCATTATGCAAATACTATGCTTGAAGTCTAACCCATATCTGTATTTTACTGTGTCTGCATTCACTCCACACTTTAACAAGGACTTCCCTTCCGTACACTCGATTGAATGGCACAGCCTGTAGCAACCGAGAACTTAAACATATACTCGGTAGGACGCCAAGTGGCTCTCACATGAGATTCTCCCTCTCTCAAAACGGTCACAGCGACTGACAAAAATTTTCGCCCTCGCTGAAGGACTTACAGTCAAGCCGCACACAAAGAAGGAGATGTTTACTGTGCTTCGCCTCTCATCTCCACAAATTACGCATTCTGCAGCGGGGCTGCCGTATCTTTGCGCTTTGAGGAAGCGTAAGTTAGGTCATT
>NW_020187183.1:1285668-1293347 GCF_900000015.1 Plasmopara halstedii | reverse complement strand
GGCACCAAGCTGGATATGACAACAACAACCCATCCGTACACCGATGGTCAGACTGAGCACGTGAATAGCGTCGTTGAAGATGTTCTTCGTAGCGTCTGCGATGAGACGAAGCGCTGGAGCGCCACGTTGCTACTCGTGAGTTCGCTCTGAATATTGCGGTGCAGTCATCTGCCGGCAACACGCCGTTCTACGTAAACGGGCTTGTTAACCCTTTCGTCCCGCTGACGCCACAATCACATGGATCAGGGCTTGGTGGGGGAAGAATAGCCGAACGACAAGCTAATGTCAGCTTCCTCACCGTTTGTAAGGAAGTCAGAGAATTCCGGCGTACCAGACTGAGTGTCTTACGACACGTTTGCAATGAGATGGCTGAAAGTCAAGACATGCAGAATAAATATGCAAGCGGAAGAAGAAGAAATACTGAAAAAATTGAGATTGGACTGTTTTAGGCCGTCGCTAAGCGAGACCTTGCGTATACGCTGGACCTTCCAAGAAGTATGCGTCCCACTCGATGTTTCATTTGGGCTTGCCTAAGCCGTCCCGGGATTCAGCGCAAGTGAACGCGGAAGCGTTGGCTCCAAGGCGGCACTCAAAGGCGCTCGGTCATCCAGAAGCTGAATCAGCAAATATTTATTAAGCACGGAGTGCAACAATTTCCATCTCCAACGGCGCAAGACGCTCCATCGTCGCACGAAGTGACGTATTCGTCTGCTCGACGTCCAGGAGCTGCTACGACAGAGCGCGATAACCCTCGACGTGAGGAAGTCGGTGTACGAAGTGCTCCAGGATCTCGAGGTCTTACGCACAGCGAAGACGACCTCGGCAGGGTGCTTAGTAGAGCGCTGATGACGACGGAAATTGTTCTTTAACT
This sequence comes from Plasmopara halstedii, assembly GCF_900000015.1. NCBI lineage: Eukaryota > Oomycota > Peronosporomycetes > Peronosporales > Peronosporaceae > Plasmopara > Plasmopara halstedii. The sequence continues at coordinate 1,292,476 of NW_020187183.1, read as the reverse complement.
CTCGAACAGCCTCACGAGTCACCGAACGACGATCGACCAAGTCGTTACCGCTCGCCGCCGACTCATCTAGATGAGAATTGTGGCAACCACCACCACGTGGAACGCCTTGTCGGTCGACGTCGTTGACAGGGTCTAATTCAATATCTTGCGAAGTGGTTGGGATACACAAACTCCGAGAACTCGTGGAAGTTTGAGGTGCATTTCGGCAAGACTGCTCAGAAGTCGTGTACGACTAAGATCAAAGGGCTTCGCGGCCTCATGCGCCCCGCGCTTCTCGGCAGTAGCCACAGAGCTCGCGGGAGCGTGATGGATCAAATCATAAGTCGCAAGGTGATAATGCATAGGAAGTCGGCGTCCGCCTTGAGTTTGGCGAACTCCTGTACCTCCTTGTGGCTCCGCTATAAGTTGGGTAGCGAGGAAAGTTTTCGGTGCCGCTGCATCCTTCGCTTAAAAGGCTCTTCTTCATCTGCAGCGCCAGGCGAATACCAAAAGGAATCGTCCGCATCACGGATACAAGAGCGCCTCCTCTATGAGCACGAAGTCGAGTGCGGTACCTATCCATCGCGATTTCTTAGGGTACCAAAAAGCGAGCTTGGAGAGCTTTTCGCTGGTCAACTTTAGCTTATTCAATGACTAAGGGCCCGATTACGTAGACGTCTAACGATCGAGTAATTGCGTCTTTCGCTTCAGGTAGCAGGGGCCGCCGAGCAGAAGCCGTATTCCACACGAGGCTCTAGGACCGAATGTCGATACGAGCCCATGAAAGCCGCCCTGTGGGAAGCCTTTAATTGCTGCTCTTGTGCGTCGTCGAGGGGATCGGTAGTGATATCACTTCCACCAGAAGCCGAGAGATCGGGGAACGGGCATGGTCTCCGCGGGGTTTGAGCTGTGCTCACGTCGCGCCGTCGGCGCACTTCATCTTCCTCGTCGTCCCATGCTGGGAAAGGAGTGTCCGACTCGTAGTCGACTTCCTCCAACTCCTCGACGAGGAAATCCGTTGCCTGGGCCGGGCGCGGTGTGTGGCGCTCAGTTGTCTAAAGCTTGGGATGTGCTTCCCGTGAAGCCGCGGACATACTGTCCGGAGACGCATCCCTTGCAGAAGAAGAAGGGCTTTGTCCGTGGGCGCCCTCGGAAACAGCTAGACTAAGTGTTTTTCGTGTCATTGACACAGGGCTCATTGAGCGGAGAATGTTCAAGGCTGACCTTAAGAACATAACAATGTCTCAGACACGCGAGCCTCGTATGAGGCGACAGCTAAATGTAAACTGTAAAAAATCACAATTTTGATGGGGGAGAGTGTAATGGGGTTACACGTACCCTTGTATGAAAGGGCAGGTCGCACAAGATGGTGTGACCGTCATAGTTGTGGATTACACAGGTCGGTGTAATTACGCAATGGTGTGGCTACACCGTATTAAGAAGCCACTACGTGGCAGGATTGCCTGTAGTAATGCATACTATATTAATTGGTTTTTACTATGCTAGTTGTCTTTTACTATATTAATAAGGTATTACTATATTAACGCGGAAAATGTAAAGTTTAGATATTGGCGGCTCTGCCGCAACTAAAGCAAATGAATACAGTCTCCATTTTGAACGGAAGTGCGTCTTTACTTTGGCTAAGGTTTAAGTACTCCTGGAGGTAGCGGATTGCGATCCGCTACACTCGTCCTTGTTCTTGTAATGAACGTAAGGCCGATAGCCACAGCTTAGCTTCCGCCAAGCAAAGAGCTATGGCAGCTCTGCTGCAAGCAGGCATTAAAGATAACCATCACGGGTTTCTTAAAGGTTGCATAAGGCTTTTCATTGATCTACCGCTCTCTATGGTGACAGTTGAAGCAGAATCAAATCGCGGGAAAATGGCTGATTGCTATAAATTTATAACAAGTGCTAGGTAGCAAACAAAAGAAGAGCTGTTGTATCCGTGGTATAGACGCAACATAAGTCATGTTATTCAGTAATCTCGATTTTCTTTTTATTTTTGAGCTCTGAGTATTCTTATCGACATCACCACCGCCTTTGCCGTGATTGCAGTCCTCTTATTGTACAATGATGTGTTTGTTGCTCTCTGAACATTTGATTACTGTTTGTGGTAGGAAAAAGTCCAAAGAGAAAAATTCACTCATTATTGGTTAAAATGCAAACGATATTGGGCCAGTTCTTGTAGCAATGATCGGGGAAGCTAAAAACGCTAGCTTGTATATCTGGGCGGCAATGACCATTGCAATTTTTTGATCGTAAGAAGGCATGAGCCGACGTTGCTGAAATTATCTAATGGTTGAAAGAAGTGTTCTGACCACTCGTCCGCCGCCGAAGCGGTCGGAAGGTGGTTTTAATTCTTGATAATGCACCTGGACATTCTCAACCCATTGATTAAGACAGAACAAGGGTCATATTTTCCTTTAAAATGTTACACCGCGGAAACAGTCAATGAGTCTGGGAATGATCGTTACACTGTAGCAGCGCTACAAATAGTTTGTTGATAAAAGACATCCATTACCATCATGATCTGACAGATAATCACAAATAAATTGGAAGCAGATGCCATAAATTGAGACAAGGCCCAGCAGGAGTAGAGCTCGGAAGACCAGCCCATTTGTTGGAGACGGGGTATTGAAGACATTAAGTCGAGAACGAGGAGAATAAAGTCGAACCGAAAAACTATGAAGTGCTTATAACGGGCTTAGACGACATTGATGAAGAATCTGTAAAAAAACAATCCACGGTATTCTCTTGCAAGTTGTTGACCTAAAATCAAGAATTTGCAATTTACCAGGATCGCGTTTTTTGGATGAAGACAAGATGCATGGAATGTTCTAATACCATACTATCGGCAAGGGATATCATACAGCAAACTGTTTCGATGATTTCAAGAGAGAGGATCTATGAAAGTCGGCAAATGACGCTATACAGTGTTGTATTTGCTTAATCTCAAAATGCTGTCAAATATATGGACCAGCATTTTCGATCCTTTACAATGTAGACTTATCCGCGATACGGATTTTCAAACGCGGACTTAAGCGGATTATAACTGTATTTCGTGTTGAAAAAATAAGTACTTAGATTTCTAACAGCGGTATATATAGCTAATTTTGTCTCGTATATTGAGCTACTTCAGCATAGTTCACCGCGTCGGCCTTTTGGTCCTTGATGTCGGAAAGCGAATGCTTGTACATGGCTTCTTTAATTTCTATGACTCGAGATTCATACCATTTCATGGCCCTGAGGGTACGACACAATCTCATGAAGATGCGACCAATGAGTGAGGATATTAAGTGCTTTAATTTTGCATAGTAAGGCATGACCTGGGTCATATTTGTACTGTGTGATTTACCCCGTACAGTCATTTGATCGAAAAGCTCACACGGCTTTAAGTAAAATTCAACACGCTGGTCTCGCCTAGTCTGGGATAATATCAATGGATCCACAGCAGAACTTTGGCTGGATACTTGTACTAATCCAAGTGAGATATTATAAGACCAGCTCAACTCCTTACAATGTGCCCGTCACCGGTAACGACTGCACCTTTTCTAGTTTCTTACAGCTAATCCGATTCAAGGCGACTTGTAACTGATCTTTAGTAAACCAGCTTTTCGGGCAAATCCGGCTTACTAATAAACTTATTGGATCAACATAAAATCAAGCGCATTCAAGCTCCGCTAGAGTTGATACTCATAATATATTAGAGCGTAGTCTAAAACTCAGCCGAAGGATATTGCAGATTTCTCATCGTCTAGATAACCCTTTACTCGGTGTTTTTAGTGAGCTAGTTACGTGAATGAAGAACTCGGTTCTCGAAATGGTCCGGCACGTTCTGCAAGTCTGCTGCAGCGGGGCTGCTGTGGCTCCGTCGCTTCAAAGAAGCTTGGTTAAGCTCGGCGACCTTCGTTCCATACTTAGATCCAGTACGAGTGTAGCAGATTGCAACTCGCTTACCCCAAGAGGAATAACAACCTTAACCCCAGGCTGATTAACTCTTCCGTTAAAGAAGTAAACTGTATCTCTCGGAGTTATTGCAAAGCCGCCTATCTCTTATTCTATAGGTTTTCCTATCTACATAGAAAGCTAATCAAATGTATTGCTACTGGCTGTTCCAGCCACGTACTGACTTGTTGTTTGAGTGTAGCCATACCATTGTTTGGTCACACCATCTTGTGCAACCCTCACCCTTCCTCTCAAGGCACGTGAAACTCCCTTAACTCTCCCCGATCAAGATTGTGAAAATCTACAGCTCACAATTAACTGTCGCCTCGAACGAGGCTCGCGTGTCTAAGATGCCACACAACCACCTAGACCTTCTTAACAAAATCTCTGCTCAATGAGCCCTGTGTCGAGGACGCGACAGACACTCAGCCTCGCTGGTTCCGAGAATGCCCGCGGTCAGAGCCCTTCTCCGTCTCCTACACGCGGTGCAACTTGGACAACACGTCCGCGGCTTCAAAGGAGGTGCAACCCAATCTCTCGGTAACCAAGTACCGCGCAGCGCATTTGTCAGCGACAGGGTCGCACGACCAACAACACAGACGCGATGACTACTTCGAATGTGTACCGTGCCCGCCACGGCTATGGATTATCTCATCAGAAATTTGGAGGAAGTCGACTACGAGTCGATCACTCCTTTTCCGGGATGTAAAAAAGAGGGCAAGGTGCCCCAGCAGCGCGAAGTGAGTCCTACTACCCTTGCGAACGCCGTGTCAGATTCACGAACTCTCGACTTCCGGGATAAGTGGTGTCATTGCCAATGACCTTGACAAGGCACAGAAGAAACTGCTGGATGCGGTTCGCGGGGCGCTCCCATGCGCGCATCCACGGTTGGTCCTTGACCCTCATGTAGAATACGGCTTTCGCTCGGCGGATCCCGCTACAGAAGCGAAGGACGCGATCACTCAATCGTTGGGCGTCTATGTGATTGATCCTCAGACTACTACACAAGCTGAGCTTGACGAACGAGAAGCTCTCTGAGCTCGCTTCTTTATTCTTAAAGAAATCCTGGTGGATACGTACCACACTCCACATTGTGCTCAAAGAGGAGGCGCTCCTGTAACCTTGTAGCGGACGATTCCTGTGCTGCTCGCCTCTGGCGAAACCGCTGCATATATCGACGAGCACTTGAGCGATGGATGGAGTGGAACAGGAAACCTTTCTTGCGTGTACAGTTACAGCTGAGCCACAAGGAGGTGGACGCGCTCGTGGAACGCCACCTTTGATTTGAATCTGCCAAAATCAAGGCTCGTCGTCGAATTTCTACTTAATTGTCGCCCTGCGACGTATGATTTGATCCATCACGCTCCCGCGAGCTCTGTGGTCTCTCACACGGGGGAGTCCACGATCATAGTAGCTGAGCGCCATAGATGGAGCTCAGCTCATGGCCATTCGGATTCCCGGGCAACCCCCGAGAAGCGTGGGCGCGCGACGACACGGAGCGTCATGATTCTTTTGATCATAAGCGTCCACGATGTCTATGCGGGCTTGCGAAAGTGGTAATTCAAACTTTCAGGAGTTCGCGGAGTCTAGGTATCCCCGCCACTACACAAGATACTGGGTTTGACCCTGCCGACGACGTCGACCCACAAGACGTTCCACGTGATAGTGGGTACCACCGTTTTGTCGAGAAGAATCGGCGGTGGACGATGACGACTTGGTCGATCGCCGTCCGGTGCCTCGCGATGCTCTTTGAGCTGTTGAAGACAAGGTTCGTTGCGACCGAAACTCCGCTGAGCATCATGCTGGAGTCTCATACCGCTGTGCGGAAGACCTTGAGAGTTTGGAGCACTTTGTGCACTGAGTGCCTCATGTTGAGAACTATAGCGCTCTGTCAGAGCGGCTCCTAGCCGTTGAGCAGACGAATATGTCCCTTCATGCGAAGGTGGAGTGCTTGGCGCCGTAGGAGATGGAAATTTTTCACTCCGTGCTCAAAAATAGATGCTGGACCAGCTTCTGGGTGGTCGAGCGCCGGAGGGCACCCCCGGCGCCAACCCTTCCGCTATCACTTGCGCCGGATCCCAATACGGATTGAACAAGCCCAAATAAAACACCAAGAGGGGCGCATCCGTTTCGGAAGGTTCAGCGTATACTCAAGATATCGCTTGGCCACGACCTAAAACGGCTCAATCAACCGTGGATGGAGCTCTGTCTTGAAGCCAGCAGAGACTGCATGTATAGAAAGGTTTTCATCATTTAATAAATCCAGGTCTTTGACCTCAAAGCTCTCAACATTTCTTCTTCCTCTTCCGTCTGCTTATTCACTCTGCATGTCTTGACTTTCAGCCATTGCATCGCGAATGTGTCGTAAGACACACAGTCTGGTAGACAGGAAGTCTCTGAATTCCTTACGCACGGTGAGGTGGCTGACATCAGCTAGTCGTTCCCCACCAAACCCTGAGCCATGTGATAGTGGCGTCAGCGGAACGAAAGGGTTAACAAGCCCGTTCAAGTAGAACGGCGTGAAGTCGGTAGATGACTGCACCGCATTTTTCAGAGCGAACTATATGGGTAGCAACGTGGCGCTCCAGCGCTTCGTCTTAGCGCAGACGCTACGAAGAACGTCTTCAATGACGTTATTCACGCGCTCAGTCTGACCATCGGTGTACGGATGGGTTGTTGTTGTCATATCCAGCTTGGTGCCCAGCACCTTGAAGATCGTCGACCAAATCCTCCCAGTGAAGTGTGGGTCCCTGTCAGCGACAATTGACTCCGAAGGTCCATGCTGCCGAAAGACACGATCCACAAAGAGCGTCGCTATACCGACACCGTCGATGGTGTCCGGAACCGCCGCAAGATGAACCATCTTGCTCAAACGGCCCACAAC
>NW_020187183.1:1285311-1285658 GCF_900000015.1 Plasmopara halstedii | reverse complement strand
CTACTGGCTACCTAGCCACATACCGTATTCTTGTTTGGGTGCAGTCACACCATGCACACCGTGTGTGACACACACCCCTGTTACCAGGGAACGTGTGACCCCGTCACACCCTCCCGCATTAAGATTGAGAACATTCACAGTTCCGATCGATTATTGCCTCAACGAGGCTCGCGTGTCCGTTACACACTGCAACTCTATTTGTTGGAACAAACACTTCTTTGCTCAATCAGCGTTGTGTCAATGAAACCAAAATCTCCAAGTCTCGCCGGTTCTGACGGCGAGCATGGGTAAAGTCCAACTTCATCTCCCGCACTCGGTGCAACGTCAGACAGTGCGTCCACAGCACT
>NW_020187183.1:1277967-1285301 GCF_900000015.1 Plasmopara halstedii | reverse complement strand
AATCTTCTCTTACTTCTCAATATACAAGCTGACCAACACTGCATTACCTACTTTCAAGGAAATCATCGACTTCCTTACGGACAGTGAGCGACCTGACATCAGCTTGCCGTTCGGCTAATTCCTCCTTCACATAGCCCTGAGCCATGGGATGGCGGCGTCAGCGGGACGCGAGGATTTACAAGCCCGCTCATTTATAAAATGGCGTGTAGCCGGTATATGAATGCACTGTATTTTTCAGAGCAAACTTTACAAGTGGTAGCATAGCGCACCAGCTCTTCGGCATCTCAGCGCAGATGTTGAGAAGAACATCCTGAACAATGCGATTCATGCGCTCAATTTGTACATCGGTCTGCGGATGGTCTGCTGTTGACATCGTCAACTTGGTGCCCAGAACCCTGAAGAATGTCGGCCACAACATCCCAGTTAATCGTGGATATCTATAGAGACATTTGACTCCAGGAGTCCATGTTGTCAATGATACTTAGGCGTTAGAGAGGCAAACGATAGGGCAGCTACACTGTTTATAGCTTTGAACAGAAACGTGCACGGATTTAATGTGGTTTTTGTATATACACGAATTCTATTTCGGCCGATTCAATCCGTCGCACAGATTTGAGATCTGTGCAGGCCTACTCTGGATTTGCGTAAACGTAATTTGCTGATACTTCCCGCAAGTTACATGTTCAGGAACATCCCGGTATAAACACAATAAACTTCATTCTAAATAAATGTCACACTCAAAAATTAGATCAGTAAAGTAATGAATTACTTGAGAGGCTCTCTGCCCGCTCCTGGGTCGAGCGTACGAACCACTCGTGTGCGCTGATAATGTGGACTCTATGAATCAAAATCTCCACGCTGTATGATGCACGGCAATTTCGATTTGGTCACTGTCTACTTTAGATTCGATCGCCGTATTGACGACAAGTGCTACTAGACGCAGCCGAGCCGCCGTGAAGTAAACTCTACTCTTTCCAATTTGCGTCATTTGCCGCACAAACAGTGGCTTCGCTACGTACCACCCTAAGAGCTAATCATGTAACAAATAGTTTTTAAATGCAATGATTTCATGTGTACTATATTAAGAACCTGAATATTTTTGTTCGACTTTCTCTCTTTTGCAGAAGTTTAATGGTGTTTGTACACATTACAGTATTACCATCGCTTTAAATAGTGCTCAGTACGAACGGAACTTCGTACCGCTGTACATAAATACCCTGACTCACGCTTTGATTATGATAACAAGTAAGATTTTTAAATGTCTAAAATTCTTTTTTTCTACATTTACGAAAATTCGCGCCCTACGTAGATATTACTAGGATATCACGGAGCCAACCTCTTAATTTGGGCAAAAGGTACGAGGAATGTACATGAATCGTTGGCAAGCGACACGCAACAGCCATAAATGCACTCAGTAGCAGTAGTCAAGCATTTCATTTTCCAAACGATGAAACTAAGAATGCTTGAGGAATAGTGGTGCGACGCAGGCGGTCTCCCACCGTAAAAGTGAGCACACGAGTTCAAACAGCCAGAACGAAGACTGAATCTGTTGTTGGTCGGCGATGGACCCCCCAGTAACAATTTCGCAGCCTGTAGGTTTGCCCTCATCGTCATACAGACGATTGAAATGCGTCCTACAATATTGCAATACAACCTTGTCAATAATCAAACTATGCAAATAATACAGATCAAAAGCAATCTGACCAGTGAAATATCTCGTAAAAGTACTCATGAGAATCTTGGACACATTGAATTTCAGGTGCAGGAATCGTACGCATACAAAGTGTATAGCCCGTCGGCGTCTGCAAACGGAAAATAAGTTGAATCGTCGCAAATGTAACATCAACAGCCCGGATGCGATGATCTCGTCGAACGATACGCAAATCGTCATTAAGCTGTTGCAATACTTCATATCGAGCGTTGACAGAACTATCAAATGACATGTTTTTAAATTTAGACCCATCGAGAAATATATCCCATGTTCTTGTCAATAAATCCTCTGGCGTATGCATCCAGAACTTCTTCGTAAAACCATATTGTAATGCTCCAGTCTTTGAGTCGTACTTCCTCTTATCTGTCCACCCCATAAAATTTGCACCAGTCGTTTGAAAATGCTCGGCGTCGTTAAAGCGCTGGATCTCGTCGTATGACTTCCGTACTAAGGAATAACACTCAGCGACAGTCAAAGCCTTAAATGTCGCACTGAACGATGAGCTTAAAGGTACACCACAATTCCACACATGCTTTTTCTCGTCAATCTTTTCATCTGTAAAGCCTTGAACTGTCTTTTGAAACTCTTGGTGTTGCTGAAGTAAAGTCTGTAGTTTTACCTGATCCTCTTCTAGCGCATGTGCGACCAAGGAAAGTTCCGAAAACTTTTCCTCAAGTCGGTCTATCGTGACGCTATTACCACATTGTTTCTCTCCATTCTCAACCCGAAACGATCCACGTTGCTTACCATCAAGTTCAGCGTATCGAGTCTCAAGCTGTTTGACCTCATCTCTCATCCTTTTAAGCACATTTTGTCGCCTTTGTCGCGACTTTTTTTCAATGGCAGAGCGTCTTGCGCGTTTCGCATCAATCTCATTAATGTCCGTCTGCTTTCCACATGGACTAATGGTGTGAATGACACTCTTGTGTACTTGCGGTGTTTCAGGTAAAAAAGTCGAGTTTTTCTTCTTCACCATATCGTCATCATCGCTACTAGACCACACGTCTTGTGGTGATTCGAGTTTAATATGAGGAGAAGTGTCACTTTTCTCAAGCTCAGACATTTCCGCAAACGCTTCTGTAAACGCACGCTCCATAGTGGGGGACAGCGGCGGCAATGCCGTTAACTCAAGTGTCGACATGGTTCAAATTATGATCGAAATGAAAAGTAATATATACCGTCGAAAAGTGGCCGGAATTTATTTTTAGTCTTTTTTTTCTAATTGTACATGTGTTTTCGCACATAAAAGTGTAAAGGCGCCACTATGAATACTGCATTGATTACATCCTTGTCCATATTAGCATTTATGATTTGCACATCGGATAGTAATTACGAGTAGCTATTTTTTACTAATATTATCAGTTTAATATGGTCAGACCTAATGTGACGACGTAATCGCATATTCAGTCATATTTATTACGTCATATAAATTATGGTAAAAAAATCATATTGTTAAGTACATCAAGCTCTATATGTTAATAGTAAACACTCATTTGTTTGAAACGTTAGAAGTGAATTTTACTACGTATACTTTTGGCTGAGTTGGACGAAATGTGATCAAAATCTGCGTGTCAACTGCACGAAACTTTTGTAGTTTGCTGACTTCAACCAGTTGTTCGCTTGAAGATGCATCGCTTACAGAAGTTACTTACAATGGCTTTGTGGGTCTTGTTGAGATAGTCTACATCAGCACCTTTTCAACTGTACAATGTGAATGTAGCAAAACATTCTAGTCTTGCTCACATAAATGGGCACTTATCTTGAAAAGCGAAAATAAACAATGTAATGAACCCATTTATAATTAAAAGCAGAAATGAACGAAGAATATACTTTTTTATAATATTTCTTGCACTTCCTTCTACTGCCCATAGCCTTCGGAATTATTCTGTTTAAATTTACGATTTCTTCTGGTACTTGACAGTTGTGATGCGTTTGAGATCGTCCACAGCAAAAAAACACATTGCGTAGAGAAATTGACAGGAAAGATTTTGGATTTGAGATCGTGTTCAAATCGTATGGCTTTGAAGAATACTTTTGCGAAGATTGCGACCAATTTTGGGATTTATGGTATCAAAGAAATTTATCCTAGACCAGATACGAGATAGCGAAGTGTTAAAGAACCCGCTCGTATCTGATTATCTTTTCGTTCGTTTTATCGATCGTTTCGTTGCAGGATTAGCAATGCTTTTTTATGAGGTTGTAGAGTTTGACTGCTTTAAAATATAGTTGGAAGCATTATCACTCGAAATTCACCTATCCAAGAAGAAAGTTTACCAAAACTTCCCTTTTGACAGGCGATTCAACGACTTGGATAACGATACCTTTTAAAACAACATCGATCACAATTGTTTTGGTAGAGCCAGCAGAGATAGCTGCACCCTTACTGTGGTTCGATGATTGACAAATCCCAACAACATTCTCGAAAAATATCGTTTGGAAAGACAGAAAGGATGATAACACAAGGCAGTATGCATAAAGATAAATGTTAGAGGCCTCACAGGTGATCGAGTTTGCGATTTATATATATATATAAAAGCGTCGCCGAGATTGCCTTCTCTACGCTCAAAATATCGTCGTGCAAGAGCAGATTCTTTTTTATGTACTACTAAGGCGTGGTATTGAGAAGTTTGAAGTTTGTTGCTTTCCGTGTGAGCTAATACTTTACGTAAAAGTTAGAATTTATCCCTGATGCGCAAGACAATATGTTCCTAGGACGACCTTTACGCTGCTCGTTCCTGCAGATATTACTCGCGTCTTCGCAAGAAGCTAAAGAAAGTGCGGCTTACACATCCAATGTATCTCCTACTATAATCGGGACATTGTCGACTTTCATCTCACGAACTATGTCCATTGATCAAGCTTGACCGTACCAGCTGTTAATTTTGATGGTGAATTTAAAATTACTGAGAGCTCGCCAAGAGGTCGAATATTATGTTCAATTTCTAGAATATTTTTATAAAGTGCTCGTTACTTTGTCACAAATCATCACGATCTTCAAACAGCCGGGTCGATTGACTTCCGTGCATTCTGTGAAGCGGGACAACAGGGCCCTTTTTTCCATCTGTGAGAGCTTAAACGTAATGAAGCGAGCTCTGTCATATAAATGTGCTCATCTTCAGGGAAACTTCTAGCGGCTCCTTCAAATGTTTGAATGGGCCGTGCAATTCAAATCAAAATAGGCTCGCTTTTGTGCCACCTGACGACTTTAAGTCAGGAGATGATAGCTCGTATAGAGTGACAGATGTTGTGGAAATCCTCATCTCTTTTCAAATGCTTCTAACTGAAACTTCACAAAGCACACTTTAACAAACATCAGAGGCATCTCAATGACACGCTCCCAAATGCAGCCTGCGTGTTCCAAACTTCCGATGAAAAATGCATCTACGCAGAAGGTGTGGTGTACCCAAAGACACCCGAAAAGGTTCACTCACTACATCAATTTGCTAAGAGGCTCATGTCAAGTCATGAGCCAAAATATTCGGTAAGCCAAACGAAATTATGTAAGGACTACATTATGAGGAGATTAGTGATTGGTGGAGAAGTGAAAGCACATCATAGTAAGCCGCAATCTGGAGGACATAGTGTGTCAATGCGAGAAAGCCTACCAATTTGTATGATTTCGTTGGGCAATGAAGTTTGTAACAGAGTACATACTTTACTTATTAATGTGTACGTACTATTGTACCTTTGTTCAAAAGAAAAGTTCAAAAGGACCATAGTGAAATTGTTTGTGATGACGCCACTCAATGCATGTACGGGAAAAGCAATGAGGTCACGAGGATTACGATAATGCGTGCGGTGAAAGTCATGGTTATAGGTAGGCTTAAGGACGTGGTGGCAGCCGTATCTTGGTCAACATAAATCAAATTACATTCAGTGGGCTTAAAGGTATCACTTATTAGTATTATTATCGACTTTACCAACGCATCAAAAGATTAAAAGCCGCAACAAGACCACTACTCAGAACGCGCCGCCTTCAAACGACAATGACGTCCAAGCAAACCAAAGTCCTTCCAGGTGTGGGGTCTATTCCACTGAATGTATAATATGCGCATGACGATGTCACGCAAGAGGCTTGTTGGCGCATTTTCAGGTCGTCAAAAGGAAAGAGGAGATGACAAGAGTATTTAAGGACGCCAAACCACCGGTAAACATCGACCAAGGCATCAAGTGCATCTCTCGACCAAGATACGGTCTGCTTGGAGGCTTTGAACACTCTGCGGAAGTTCTACAATTACAGTTTGCTTTACAATTGTGTCGAGATGAAACGCCGTCTCCATGACTTCAATATGGAAGTGGTACGGCAATTTCTAAGTATTAAGACGCCTCTGCCGAGCTGGTTGTCGGTATCAACGCACTTAAGGAGCCGGTTGACGATTCACGGCAGCTAGAGATACTGCTGAGCAGTCTACCGACGGAGTACTAGCTGACTACTTCCATTATAGAGAATGCCAAGGACATTACGCTCATCGAGATCAAGGAAAACTTGTTAAAGGAGCAAAGATAGCGTTTCCTATTCACGCTAATGGTTGACACTATAGGAGCAACCATGGCAAATTAGAAAAAGGAAACGTCTCATGAAAGAACGGCTATTAATCAAAAAGCAAGTGCTTTAAGTGTAATCAAGTTCGTCACATGAAGGACTTTCTGGGTGGAAGAGATGGTGATGAGAGTGATGCGGTATTTTCTACCGAAGAAAGGTACAACGACATCGCACATGGCTCCGTAAAGAGAAGACATGGTCCGCTATGATGTGATAACCACTGAAATGGATGCGACTGTTCTAATCGGCAAGAAATTGCGAGTCTCTGGTAAAGGAATGGTAAAAGCTGACTGGTCTTAATAGCACGCGCATCAATATGTTGGATGTACTTTACATTTTAAGACTCGCTAGACGATTGTTGTCGTTTGGAAGCTTGGAGGGCGCGGCCTACCTCTTAAGTATCAGCATTCTTTATATGTCATATGGGACATAAGCAGTGCTTTGGCACTGGACAAAAATGCCCGACAAGGCTAGTGTCTTTGACTGTGAGCAAGAAGAAGCACTGTATGTGGAGTATATCAGATGGTGGACAACCAGTGCAGCGGGGCTACCATAGCTTAGCGCTTGAGGAAGCGTAATTCTGGTCACCGACTTTTCGTTCTTTACAAAAACCAATACGAGTGTAGAGGATCGCAATCCGCTACCTTCAAGAGTAGTTAGTACCTTAACCAAGGCTAATAAACTCTTTGGTATAAATCTAAAACTGCTTTTTAATTATTTTATCTGCGGCTAAACCGCCGAATTTAAATGTCTAGATATTACTAAATATATATAGTAAAATCTAAATACATACATAACTACTGGCTACCTAGCCACATACCGTATTTTTATTTGGGTGCAGTCGCACCATGCACATCTCGTGTGACCCCCCCTGTTAACAGGGTACGTGTAGCCCCGTTACACCCTCCCCCATTATTAAAATTGAGAACATTTACAATTCAAATCGATTATTGCCTCAACGAGGCTGGCGTGTCCGCTAGACACTGCAACTTAATTCGTTGGAATAGAACGACTTCCGTGCACAATGAGCCCTGTGTCAACGACACTGAAGTAACCAAGTTTCGCTGGTTCTGACCGCGA
>NW_020187183.1:1275356-1277957 GCF_900000015.1 Plasmopara halstedii | reverse complement strand
CGATGAGCACAAACGTCGCACTCCGCGCACGCTTTCAGTGCCGAGTGGCCTCGTTGAAGGTGTGGTCGACTATGAGTCTGACACTCCTTTTCCCGCATGGAATGACGAGGAAAACGAGCTGCGTCAGCGGCATGATACAAGCCCTGCTCGTGTCTTGCGGACCCCATGTCCGTTCCCTGACTTCTCGTCAACTGAGGCAGGTGGTGTGATCACCAATGAGCTCGATGGGGAACAGAGGCGGCAGCTTGAAGCTACCCATAAGGCGGCTCTAAAGCGCGCCCATTCACGGCCGGTCATTGACCCTCGTGTGGAGTATGGTTTCCGCCCAGCGGATCTTACTGTGGCAGCAAAGGACGCGGTAACTCAATCGTTACGCGTCCACATCATCGGGCCCCCGGCCAGAACGGATGATGAACTTGCCACACGGAAAGCTTTTCGAGCTCGTTTCTTGGTCCCACAAGAAATTCCGTTGGAAACTAATCGCACTCGTCTGAGTGTACAACGAGGTGGCTCTCGAATACCCACAATGCGAACAGTACCTGTAGCGAGCGCCCCTGGCGAAAGCGTTACAGATGATAAAGCGCTCTTTGAGCGATGGGTGCAACGGCACCGGAAACTTGCATAACCTGCATTTGAGCCATAAGGAAGTGGACGTGTTGTGGAGCGACACCTCCGCTTTGAGGCTGCCAAACTCAAGGTACGACGTTGACTTCCTTTGGATTGTCGCCCTGCGACGTATGGATTATCAGCCCCTAATGCTCCCGCGAGCTCTGTGTCCACGACCACAAGAGCTCAGGGCCACGGCTTGAGCTCAGCTCATGATTTTTTTTTAATTAATTAAAAACAAAATGTATTTAACTTATCATTTTTAAAAATATTACATTAAAAATTTAATTTATGCTTCTCAATTCCAGCCAGAGGCTTCATGTGTAGGTAGGGTTTTTTAATTTGATAAAATCAGGATTTCTACCTTAAAGCTTTCCACTTGCCTCTTACTTTTTCATCTGCATATTCTTTCTGCAGGCCTTGGCTTTCAGCCATCGCATCGCGAACGTGTCGTAGGAGTGTCGTAGGACACTCAGTCTGGTAGACAACAAGTCATCGACTTCTTTACGGATAGTGAGGGGGCTGACATCAGCTAGTCGTTCGACTGTTCCTCCCACCAATACCTGAGCCATAGGATGGCTGCGTCAGAAGGACGCGAGGGTGATCCAGCCTGTTCACGTAGAACGGCGTGTAGCCGGTAGACGAGTGCACTGCGTTGTTCAGTGCAAACTCTACAAGTGGTAACATGGCGCGCTAGCGCCTCTGCGTCTCAGCGCAGACGCTGCGAAGAACATCTTCGTTGTCGTGATTCACCCTTTCGGTTTGACCATCGGTCTGCGGATGATTCGCTGTTGACAGATCCAACTTGGTGCCGAGCACCTTGGAGATAGTCTACCATAATTTTCCCGTTAAACGGGGTTCTCCATCAGAGACATTCGACTCTGGGAGTCTGTGATGTCAAAAAACACGATCCAAGAACAGCGTTGCTGTACCGACTCCGTCGATGGGGTTTGGCACCGCCGCCAAATGAGCCGTCTTGCTCAACTGGTCGACGAATCCCAGGACACCCGGGTTGCCTGTCGAATCTTTCGGCAGGCCAAACACAAAGTCCAGACTCATGGACTGCTAGCACCCAGTCGGTACTGGTGAGCTGGCCAGCGGCGCAGTCGCATTTGGAGAGGGTATTACCCGTTGACACGTCTCACACGTGCGCACATAGGTGCTCGTCCATTTGTACAATTTGGGCCACCAATAGTGGTGACTCACAGAGTTGTACGATTTCTCACGACCGGAATGACCACTGAGTGACGTGTCGTGCGCCTCATAGAGGATGCGGTATTCTAATTTCTCATCATGAGGAACCACAATCCAAGGTGTATCCGATATATCGGCGCAATAGTACAGCAACCCGTTATTCAACGAATATCGGTGCAATCGTGCACGCAGTCTTTGTGACGATTTCCTGTCCGAGTTTCCAAAATCCTTGCTCCCTAGAGCCCGTAGCAACACTACACACATCTCATCACCCACATACGCGGTGCGGATCAAATCTGTCACAGACGACGTCACAGCTATAACATGAGGAAGCTCATAGTCTGGTCTGAGTGACAACGCGTCATCCAAAGCATTCTGCTTATCCGGCTTTTACTTCACCTCGAAGTTTTTTTCCGCAAAGAAGTCCTCTGCGAGAGGAGAAGCGAGTCGCAGTGCGTAATGACGCATTATCTGTGTAGATCAGAAACGGCTTAGAGTCGAGCAGGTGGACCCTGAACTTGACAAGTGCATACTTCATCGCAAGTAGCTCATTGTCTTGAACTGGGTAGTTCTTCTCCACAGCTTTGAGCTGTCGAGATTCGAGCGCAATCATCCCATCTCGCCCCTCGGCGTCAGTGCACAGCCGATGGCAAAGTCTGAAGCGTCATAGACGACGCTGAAAGGACGATGGGATCTGGCAGTGCCAGTTCTGGTGTATGCAGGAGACTGTCTTTAACCTCGTCAAGAGCCTCCTGATGTTCGGTGTTCCAACACTATTCCGCATCTTTTTTTAAGGAGATG
>NW_020187183.1:1274949-1275346 GCF_900000015.1 Plasmopara halstedii | reverse complement strand
GGTCGAAGCTGCGTTTCCCTCCTGGGCGGAGCTGAAATTGCAGCTCTCACGAGTGCTCGCGCCGCTTAACCAGGCATATCGCCCGACTGGGCAACAAGGAATTGGTGGACTTTGTCCAAGAGATGCATACTCTCATTGCCGGGATGGCAGCAGATCCCCTTTCTGAGGCGGTCACAGTGACCGTCTTTATGGAAGGCCTCCGCACTGGCGTGGTCGGAATGGCAGTCTTTCGTGTGCATCCATCTTCATTTGAAGAGGCGTTGAATGTGGCATTGAATGCCGAATTGATTTTCAAGTTGGCAGGACCAAATTGGAATGTACACTCCAACAGCTCGTCGAGCGGGCCTATTCCCATGGATCTCAGCTATGCTGAGGACGAGGAGGCAGAGCTCAGAAT
>NW_020187183.1:1268100-1274939 GCF_900000015.1 Plasmopara halstedii | reverse complement strand
CTCGTTGAGGATGTGGAGGTGGCCGACTACGAGTCAGACACTCCTGTTCCCGCATGCGGCGTGATACGAGCCCTGCTCGTGACTTGCGAACCCCATGTCCGTTTTTTACTTCTCGTCAACCGAGGAACGTCGTGTAATCACCAATGACCTCGACGGGGCTCAGAGGTGGCAGCTTGAAGCTGCTTATAAGGCAACTCTGAAGGTCGCCCATCCACGGCTGGTCATTGACCCTCGTGTGGAATATGGCTTCCGCCCAGCGGATCCCGCTATGGAAGCAGGGACGTGGTAACTCGATCGTTGCGCCTCCACATCATCGGGCCTCGGCCATTACGGAAGGTGAGTTTGCCGGACGGAAAGCTCATCGAGCTCGATTCTTGGTTCCGCAAGAATGTCCGTTGGAAGCTTTTTGCACTCGTCTGCGTGCTCAACGAGATGGCTCTCGTGTACCCGCAATGCGGACGATACCTGTAGTGCTCACCCCAAGCGAAAGCGCTACATATCTTGAAGCGCTCTTTGAGCGATGGGTGCAACGGCGCCGGAAACTTTCCTCTATGTATTCCTTACAGTTGAGCCACAAGGAAGTGAACGTGCGTGTGGAGCGACACCTCCGATTTGAGTTTGCCAAACTCAAGGCATGCCGTCGACTCCGTTCGGATTGTCGCCCTGCGACGTATGGGTTAACCTTTAACGCTCCCGCGAGCTCTATTTCTGCGACCGCAAGATCTCAGGATTACTGCTTGAGCTCAGCTCATGGTTCTTCTTCTTCACTGGTTATTGACGGGAAGCGCTGAACGTCTGATGACGCGGGACGTCCTTATCTTTCTGACCAAAAGCGTCCACGTCGACTGGGCAATCTTGCCGGATTGGCACTCGAACTCCCACGAGTTTTGCAGTTGGGATATCCCCGCCACTTAAACAGATATTGGGTTTTACCCTGGTGACGATGCCGCCTCACTAGACGTTCCACGTGATAGTGGACGTCACCGTTCTCATCGAGAAGAGTCCGTCGCGGGCCGTGTCGACCGGGCCAATCGCCGTCCGGTAACTCGTGATGCTCTTCGAGCCCTTGATGACGAGGTCCTTCGTGATCGGAGCTCTGCTGAGCGTCATGCTGAAGTGGCATATTGCTGTGCGGACACTCTCGACGATCAAAGCACGTCGTGCGCCGGCTGCCTCACCTTGAGGACTACCGCGCTCTATCGGAGCGACTCCTAGCCGGGGAGCAGGCGAATGCATCGATGCAGGCGACGGTGGAGCGCTTGGCACCATTGGAAATGGAGGTTGTTGCGCCTCGTGCTCAGAACCAGTTGCTGGTTCAACTTCTGGGTGGCCGAGGGCCCGTCAGATTCGCTCCGGCGCCAACGTTTCCGCGTTCACTTGCACCGGATCCCGGTACGGCTTGAGCAAGCCCACGTTAAACATCGGGTGGGCGCGCATCCGTTTTGGAAGATTCACCGTATACGCTAGGCCCCGCTAGACCACAACCTTAAACGGTCCGATGAACCGTGGACGAAGCTTCGTCCTGAAAATAGCAGAGGCTGCATGAGTAGGCAGATTTTAAAAAATTATTAAAACCAGGTCCCCGACCTTAAAGCTTTCCACTTTACCTCTTCCTTTTTCATCTGCATATTCTTCCTGCAGGTCTTGGCTTTCAGCCATCGCATCGCGAACGTGTCGTAGGACACTCAGTCTGGTAGACAAGAAGTCATCGACTTCCTTACGGATAGTGAGGGGGCTGACATCAGCTAGCCGGTCGGCTATTCCTCCACCACCAAGCCCTGAGTCATGGATGGCGGCGCCAGCGGGACGCGAGGATGAACCAGCCCGTTCACGTAGAACGGCGTGTAGCCGGTAGAAGCATGCACTTCACTAATCAGTGCAAACTGCACGAATGGCAACATGGCGCCCAAGCAGCTCGGCATCTCAGCGCAGATACTGCGAAGAACGTCTTCGATGACGCGATTCACCCTTTCAGTTTGACCATCGGTCTGCAGATGATCCGCTGTTGACATATCCTACTTGGTGCCTAGCACCTTGAAGATAGTCGACCAAAAATTTTCCGTGAAAAGGGGGTCTTTATCAGAGACAATCGACTCTGGGAGTCCTTGTTGACGGAAAACAAGATCCACGAACAGCGTTGCCGTACCGACTCCGTCGATGGTGTTTGGCACCACCGCCAAATGAGTCATCTTGCTCAACCGGTGGACAAATACCACGACACCCGTGTTGCCCGCAGAATCTTTCGGCAGGCCAAACACAAAGTTAGAGCTCATGGACTGCCAGCACCCAGTGGGTACCGATAAGCTGGGCAGGGCGCTGTCGCATTTGGAGAGAGTTTGACACGTCTCACACGTGCGCACATAGGTGCTCGTCCATTCAAACAACTTGGGCCACCAGTAGTGGTGTGTTACAGAGTCGTACGTTTTCTCACGACCGAGATGACCTTTGAGTGGCGTGTTGTGAACCTCATTGAGGATGCGGTATTTCAAATCCTCATCATGATAAACCACAATTGAATCGGTGCTATGCTACTGAAGCAAAAGACGCGATCACTCGATCGTTAGGCGTCTATGTAGTCGGACCTCCAGCTACTACACAGTCTGAGCTTGATCAGCGGAAGGCTCTGCGAGCTCGCTTTTTGATGCCCCAAAGATTTCAATGGATTATTACCGCGCTCGACTTCGAGCTCAAAAAGGAGGTACTCCCGTACTCGCGATGCGGTCTATTCCTGTAGTTTTCGCCCCCCCAAAAAAACGCTGCAGATGATGATTAGCTATTTGAGCGATGGGTGCAGCGACACCGGAAACTTTCCTCGCTGTCTACCTTCCAGCGAAGCCATAAGGAAGTGGACGTGCGTGTTAAGCGTCATCTTTGATTCGAGGTTGCCAAACTCAAAACGCAACGCCGTCTTCGCCCTGCAACACATGGAATTATCCATTACGCACTCGCGAGCTCTGTGGTTTCTCACACGGCCGAGTCTACAACCACAGCAGCTCAGGGCCATAGCTTAAGGTTAGAACATGGCTCTCCGGCTTTCCGGGCTACTGCCGAGAAGCGCGGTGCGCAAGACGACGCGAAGCGTCATTATCCTTCTGACTATAAGCGTCTACGACGATTGGGCAGTGGCACCTTAAACTCTTAAGAGTTCTCGGAGCTTAAGTATCTCTGTCACTTCACAAGATATTTAGCTAAACCCCGTCTACGACGTCGACCCACAAAGCGTTCCACGTGAAAGTGAACGCCACCATTCTCATCGAAAAGAGTCGGCAGCTTGGTCGATCGCCGTCCGGTGACTCGCGATGATCTTCAAGCTTTGGAGGACAAGGTCCGTCGTCATCGGCACTCCACCGAGCATCGTTTCGAAGTCGCTTACCGCTGTACGAAATACGTCCGGAGCCTGGAGCACTTTATGCACCGACTGCCTCACATTGAGGATTTTCACGCTCATTCGGAGCGGCTCCTAGCCTTAGAGAAGACGAATGCGTCTCTTGGCGCGACAGTGTAGTGCCGTTGGAAACATAAATCGTTGCACTCCGTGTTCAGATCCAGTTGCTTCGGTCGGACGTCCTTGGGCACCGCTTCGGCACCAACGTTTCTGCGTTCACTTGCGCCGGATCCCAATACGACTTTAGTAAGTTCACATTAAGTACCGGGTGAGTACGCATCCTTCTCGGTAGGTTTAGCGTATACGCAAGGCCTCGCTTTGCCACGACCTTACAAGGTCTGGTAAACTGTGTACGGAACTTTGTCTTATAAACAGCAGAGACTGCATGTGTAGGAGGGTTTTTGGTATGAATAAATCAGGTCATTGACCTCGAAGTTTTCTACAATTCTTCTGCTTCAACTATCTGCATATTGTCTTGGCTTTCAGCCGTCGCATCGCGAACGTGTCGTAGAGCTCTCAGGCTGCTAGATAGGAAGTCATCAACTTTTTTACGAACCGTGAGGGGGCTGATATCAGCAAGCCGTTTGCCTTTTCTTCCCCTACCAAGCCCTGAGCCATAGGATGGCAGCGTCAGCGAGATGCGAGTATTTACAAGCCCGCTCACGTAATACGGCCTGTAGCCGGTATATGAATGCACTGCATTGTTCAGAGCAAACAATACAAGTGGCAGCATGGCGCTTTAGCTCTTCGGTGCCTCAGCTTAGACGTTGTAAAAACATCTTGAGCAATGCGATTCACGCGCTCAGTTTGAACATCGCTCTGCGAATGGATCGCTTTTGACATATTCAACTTGGTGCCCAGCACCCTGAAGATCGTTGATTAAAACTTCCCGGTGAAGTGTGGGTATCTATAGAGACAATTGACTTCAAGAGGCCATGTTGTTGAAAGATACGGTCGACAAACACCGTCGCTGTATTCACACCGTTGATGGCGTTCGGCACTGCCGCAAGATGAGCCATCTTGCTCAAACGGTCCACAAAAACTATCACACCCGTGTTGCCCGCTGAGTCCTTCGGCAGGCCAAGCACAAAGTCCAAACACATGGACTGCCAGCACCTGGAGGATGCCGGCAAACTGGCCAGATGTGCTGCCACATTCGGAGAGGGTTTCAACCTTATACACGTTTCACACGTGCGCACAAATGCGTATATTAGTGGCAACTCACCGAGCCGTACGTCTTCTCACTACCGAGATGATCACTGAGTGGGGTGTGGTGGGCCTTGTAGAGGATACAGTATCTCAAATCCCCATCGTGAGAAACCATAATTTTTGTCGTATCCGTCGAATTGGTGCTATAACACAGCAGCCCGTTACTCAACGAGTGTCGGTGTAGCCATGCGCGCGAACGCGCCGACAATTTCTTGTTCGAGTTTCCAAACTCCTCGTCCCCGAGAGCCGCGCTACAATCATATCATTACCCGCGTATGCGGCGCGGATCAAACCCGACACTGACGACGTCACCATCGTGATATGAGCAAACTCAAAACCCGGTCTGTGTGACAACACATCACTGCTTTCCTGGCTTATATCTCACCTCGAAGTTATTTTCAGCAAAGAATGAGAGCTACCTGGTCATCCTGTGCGAGTGGTGAGGCGACTTAGTCGTAGTGCATAGTGATGCATGATCTGTGTAGATCGCAAACGGCTTTTGCCCAGCAGGTGTTTTTTAACTTGACAAGTGCATGCTTCATCGCAAGTAATTCCTTGTCGTCGACTGGATAGCTCTTCTCCGCAGTCTCAATCCGGTGAGATTCAAACGTGATCGGCTCGATCAACAGCGCCAGACTAGGAGCCAATACCAATGAAAAACGATCATTAAGGTCGTGATGAGTGGGGTCTGAACAATTGCGTCAGAAGTCAATTCAATGTTGCTGGCGCATTTGACAGCCCTTGATGCATCACCAGTCACGCCTGGAGCATCACGCTACGAGTACTTACCGCTGTCAGCGGATTAATACTCACTCCCATTAACAATTGGTAATACCTATCGACCAAGTCAAGTGCTCTGTACTTTGAACTGCCATCCATACTTTTCCAGAGAAGATCCTTTCAACGAATCGGCACTGTGCCGGAATGGTGGCAGCGTAAAGCTTATTGTAAGTAATAACGATACGCCACTTGCCGTTTGACTTCTGGACACAAAACGTGGGTGTCGAATGTGGAGACTTGCTCTCACGCACCATTCCTTTGTCGTGCTCTGCACTGAAAAAGGCGTCAATGACGTCATACTGCGCCTTAGGCAGGAGCCATTGACTTGTTACGCAGTATTTAGTTCCCGGAAACCCTCGAATCGGAGTCAGGACCGACGGTGGGTTCTCGGAGACGACATCTCAAATTCCTTACAAAATATTTGTTCGGATTCGAGGGATCCTTCAGGATCGACGATTCACTTCGTGCGTTCAGCACTCCCTTGTTGTCCTTCAGACCAGCGTTATCCAGAAGCGACGACGAGTGAATCTTCTCCTCTGATCGTATAATGACCACCTCGGCCAAATAGCCCACATTTAAGGCACCGCCAATCGCTTGAAAGAATATCTCGTCCAGCTCAAAAAGAGCATCCACCGCGGGAATAGCCGTGAAGGCGACGTCGCCGTCTTTCTCTCCCGTCATACCGTTGACAAGGGTGTATATCTGTGCGCTGTCGTCTCTGGTAGACATACCCCGGGTCAGGGTCGACGCCCGGCGTCTTGTAGATAACATACGTCATCGCCGTTACCTCTTCACAAAAGCTTTATGTCTCGGCAAGACATTGGGAACACGCATATAGCGTCGTTTAGTGTCCCTACTCCTTGCTTCATCGGAGCCTTGATGTTATTAACAACAAACGACGAAAAGCTGCTAGTTCTGCAGTCTTCTTTCAGTGGATAATGTGCCACTCGACGCGCATCGGAAGAGCCTTGCCCACTATGCCTCGGACCTCGTCCTATCAAGCCGCTCTTGGCATACAGCAACTGCTTTGTAATGTGAGCAATGCTCAGTAGATTACGCTCCACTCCACGTGCATCACAGGGGGCTCACCCTCGGTGCCTCGGCCCTTGATTGACTATACCACGCATAGCATTCAGCAACTGCTTCGATACTTGAGCGGCGCTCAGTGTTGTTTCGTGCCACTCCAATTTCTACCCGCGAGCCATGCTCGGGACTCAGGTCCATTACACCTTTGGTGTACGACAACTCGGATACTCCGATTTCCAGCACGTTGTCCGTCCTGTCCAGTGCACCCGTCAATAGCGCTTCTGTTTCCTAGCATAGTTGGGTTCATGACTCACCGAAGCTCCACCAGGAGACGTGCGCGTTAGGCTGAAGGTCTTCGACCTCCAATCGATCTATGGATCATGGTGTTCTGACCATGCCATATTAAGGATACTGTCATACCTTGCATTCAAGTCAAAGT
>NW_020187183.1:1254922-1268090 GCF_900000015.1 Plasmopara halstedii | reverse complement strand
GTCGAAGATGATCGCTGTCTTTGAGCGGTTTTTGCTTGTGAGGAAAATAGAAACATGGGATACTCGACGTAGGCTCTTATTTATCTAGGTATACAATGAGACGAGAAACATACGTCTATTGTGCAAGCATTGTATTACTACACTATGAGGGCCATAATCAATGATCAATTCTATACTCACATTATTTGACATTGCTTTGTATTATGTGAATCAGAATAAGTTTTTGTCCAATCAAGATGCGAGGTTCTCTGAGGACCGGAATGATGTAGTCAAACTGTGGTATCATTTTAAGTGATACCAGATCGAGGCTGATAATTATCCAGATGTGCGGAAGGTGAAAGATGAAGAAAACAGTAAATAAAGAGGAGGCCAAGGTAAGACACCAAAGCTTCATTTTTGGTTTTAATTTTTACCATTGTCATCAAAGCAGCCGATTCCACGAAAACGAAATGTCGCTTTTCTAATAGCTGAGTAATTACCGGACCATTACAATGTCGTCAATCTTAAGGATCATGCGCACACACTCCGTAGCCAACGAAATTTGACTTGTGTTGACCAACAATGGCTGCAGCACATTGAGTTCATACATGTCACTGGTCGACCCTTTGAGAACGTTAATGCCCATGCTCGTTTGACCCTGTGCATGTTTCGCACGCAGCTCCGTGACGATGGCAATTGGGTGCAATCCTGCATTCTCTGCAAGTGTAAACGGCACAATTTCCATTGCATCTGCAAATGCTTGAAGACAATAGCTCGCTGTGCCTTCCAATGAGCGTCCATACACAGCTAACTTTTGTGCCACCTGAATTTCAGGCGCACCACCACCACAAATGAGGAACCGCTTCTTCACAAGGGAGCGTACAACACAAAGTGCGTCGTGTAGCGAGCGATCCGCTTCTTCCAGTACGAGTTTATTCGAGCCACGAACAAGAATCGATACAGTCTTTCCTGCATTGAAAATTTCCGTAATCTTTACAACCTTGTGACCACCCACAGTCTCTTCGTGTACTAAACCAGCAGTACCAAGCTTCTCAGGAGTCAAATACTCAATGTTTGCTACAGGAAGACAGTTCAAAGTAGTAGCAATGTGCTCAATATCATTGCGTTCAACATCCGTGATCACTCGAATGCCCATTTTGGCCAGAAAATGCAGCGACAAGTCGTTCGTGGCGTCACGAAGAATACTTTTTTGGATTAAAAGCACATTAGCACCTGACTTTTTCACCTTTTTGCACAAATTTAATATGTACTTGCGCTCTTCACGTAGAATACGGTCCATAGCAGCATAATCGTTGATCACTACATTGCTTTCCATATCTGCCTTGGGTGCTGAAAGGCAAAATTGAATCAGTGCAATTTTGGCGTTTTCTATGGTCGTTGGAGCGGTTGTTGAAGCGGTTTTATCGAATCCTTTACTAAACACTAATCCTTCAACAAGTTCTGAATCATCAATAGTACCACCAAGTTGTTTAACCACGCGCACAGTGTTAAGATCCACGTTCGTGGCGGTGGTTATGTCAATGACCTTGAGCACAGCATCAACTGCAATGGGGGAAAGACGATCAGCGTACTCCGAGATGACCTTGGAGGATAGTGAGGTATTCACACAGTTAATAAGCTCCTCGCGGTTGGCAAGCTCCACAGGCTTGGCCATCTCAGTAAGTATTTCCTCAGCTTTGACAGCAGCAAGACCGAAAGCCTCCGATATGTTAGTCGGATGAATACCTTTAAGCAGAAGGTCCTCACAAGCACTCAGTAATGCACCAGCAATGACACAAACACTCGTAGTGCCATCACCAGCCTCAATATCTTGAGACTTGGAAAGGTCCACAAGCATCTTGGCCGTAGGATGGTACACTTGCATCTGGCTTAAGATTGTGGCACCATCGTTAGAAATGATTACCTCTCCTTTTCCCTGTTGGATCATTTTGTCCATTCCACGTGGACCAAGACTCGTGCGAATCGCATTGGCGATAGCTAAGGATAGAAAAATCAAAACTCAATAACAAAGATGGACATGTTTGTGATGAACTTGACTTACAGACCTTTGGCAGCAATAATGTTGGACATACGAACATCCTTCTCTTTCTGTTTGCCACGAAGAGTTTCGCCGGTAGGGCGAGCTATTGTTACGGGGGCAGCCATACTGGGTTAGATCGGGTGGGTATTGGAATCTTTGACTGGGCGACAAGTGCACACAGAACACACACTATTTTACATTATTTTGTTTAGAATAGCATGTATTGTAAAAAAATTGCAACAGCAATTTCAATTTAATAGTGGCTGAGGAAGGTGCATTACTATTTTCTTCCTTTCTTACTTAATTAATCCCAATTTATATCTTAAAAACCGCTTGCTCTGATCGGGAAATGGATTACACAACTCAAAATACTTCACTTTGAAGCCACTTGACCAGGATCAGCAAGTGCACGAAGAATCATGGGTGCAACTTGCTTCCGTGAGGCACTTGAATTAAGTTGATTAAAAGCGATGACGTGGTTATCGCGATGCAATTCCGGTAAAATCAATGGTTCCATTTGCAATGTTCTTTCTTTTTTTAACTTCTCCACACAATGCTTCGCATCATTTCCGACTTTTTGAAAGAAAGCCAACTGGCGGTGACGTTCTTTGTCGGGCGTTATAAAGATGGTCATTATAACAAGAAATACTATGCCATTTTGTTTGCAAAATTCAGACAACCTTTGGCACAGCTCAGCAGCATCTTTAGTTTTACGCACAAATGTCTCGAAATCAATCAAAATTGCACTTATGCCAACCTTTGTCGCGTCACCAGCTGCCGTGGTAAATTTAAACTCTTTGTAATCCGCCTGCAAACAATTCACCAGCGAAAATGCGTGCCAGTGCACAGGGTCAAACTTTTCTGTCTGCAGCCATTTAAATAACGCCTCTTTATCTGCAAAGGCCATTGGCTCTAGTATCCCTGCCGCCTTGACGTCTCTTGGAGTTACCTTTTTCGCACTTGGGTCAAAGTTAATGCTATCCAAAGAAATTACGCCCAATAACATAGTTGCTAAAAGTTTGTGAACGTCATCACTTTTTATCTTGATCATTCTCTCAACAACTAGCGTGCATGTTGACGCCACCAGTGCGTTTCCATTGGCAAACGCAACCTCTCGTTTCTTAGCGTCCAAATGCTGCCCTTGATCCGAATGGTGATCGACAATCTCCACAACCTGAAAATTATGCGCGTGTGGAATCTTTTTATTGCTCATCGCATTATGATCCATCAGCGTAACTGTAATTTTGCTTTGAAGTTCCCATGGAAATTCATCCACAAACACAAGCGCGTCAGTATCCACACCTAGCTTCTGGAACAGTGCAGAGACATCGCATCGCAAAATTAATTCCGACCGAGGAATGGGCAACACGGGTACGTGTAGCAATTCTGGCTTTTGCTGATGATTCAAATAGGCATAACTGAGCGAGCTGACAATGGAATCAGCATCTGCTGCCTCATTGCCAATCAACACATGTACCGACGTAGGTGCTGGCGAGTTTTTTAAAGTGCAGCGTGTGGACCGCAGAAAGTCATTAAATAGCGCAACACTCGAATATCGAGCAGCAGCTGAGTCTGTGTGCCATATACAAGAAGAAAAGGACATGGTGCCAATATGCAGTGGAAGGCGTAACAAGCGCAAATGCATGCTGTAGACTAACGATTTCAACTGTACTAGTACCAACTCTGTGGTACAATTTCTCTGGTCTAGACAGTTGAGTTCATCCGCTATACTTTCCAAGAAGCGTCTTCTTCCGATTGATTGAATACGATATCTAACGTCATTGCCTTGATTTAGACTTTGTGTATTATAACATTAATTTCGGCAGGCACGTCGTAACCAGACATGATTAACTTTAACGTTAAAGCAGATGAGAGTTCCCAGGCGTTAAGTCTGGGAGACCTCCTCTTATTGCTGCTGACAATCTCGCTCTTTTTCCTCCTCAGTGTCGTATCTGGGCGCATGCTTTACAAACAATACGCGGCTAAGCGCAAGCGTCTCTCGACCATGACGACAGCCACTGAAGAGGTCTCCGGGTCTGCACCAGCTGGTCGGGTGTCGTATTCTGCCGTTCCTCAAGCCCCAACAACGTCGATCAATGTCGTGGGTGGATCCGAGGCCGCTCTTATGGAAGATGAGGGCGCTGCTGCTGCTTCAACTGGCTTTGAAATGCGCCAGCGCCTATTTTTGCTGCTGTTTATGGCCTCAACCTTGCGTGTTTGTTCTTTAATTACTGAAGTGGCGACTTTGGAGATCGTGGCAAAACTGCCTGCAACTTCCGCATACTGCAGACTATTGACATTTTTCCTCTGGCTACCATCTATGCTATTCGTGTCCATGTATGGACTTGTGCTGCTATTCTGGGCACAATTGTGCTATGCGTGCTGGGGTAAAGCTTATCCATGGCCTCGGCGAATTTTTTTTCTCTTCAATGTATTTCTTTACGTGAATTTTGCACTATTATTTGCATTTGCAAACACATCAGCTGGACTCTGGAGAGGTTGTGACTTATTACAAGGAAGCGTCTTTGTTTTAGGACTTTTTGGTATTTTGTACTACAGTCTTCGTCTTATTGACTTCTTTCGTAATCAAAGTCCAGACGAAGATTTTTTCTTCGATTTGTCATCCGCAGCAATGGCTAATAACAACGCTTCTCAAATTCGCTCGGGAGCGTCGTCACTTTCTATTGCAGCCGAGCTATCTCCCCGACAGCTTGTTCTACGAAGGGTACAATGCAGTTTTGATTCGAAATTTATTGGCTTGATGGACGAACACTGATGATTTACGTTGTTGATTAGATTACGGCGGTGTGCATTCTGCTTTGTGTTCTTTTTACGGTGAAGGCACTTTATCTGTTCGGCATGGGTTTGGGATATATGGAATCGGACGAATTTCAGTACCGCGGGCCTGTTGGTGTCCACTATATCGCATACGAATTCACAATTCACTTCTCCACCGAATTTATGCCAAGCGCGCTCTTGCTTTATTTCACCCGCCACGATAAGGCGTCGTCGGCCCAGCGACAACGTCTTCGCTCGTCATCCGCAACTTCAGCATCTGCTTCCTTGTCCAGCAGCAGCTATGGTGCGAACAACGCACGTGATAAGCCTCCAACACCCAGTTTTACTTATGTACCGATCCGAGGCAATGGTCATGGGATCGCTGCTGGGCACCCATATCAAGAAGACGCCATTTCGAAGCTTTCTGGATATCAGTATCAGGTACATCTATATCTGACCCTTTCTTAGAAAACAATTTCACATGCCAAAATTTTGATTTTGTAGGCAACACAACGCGCGTACGGATCAACAAGCACAACATTGGCAAAACCTGCAAATCTTCGCTCGAGCAACAATAGCGGTGCATTTTTACTTGATAGCATCAGTGGCGGCACATTCGGCAGCGCCGATCCCAATACAGGCTTGAATACAAAGGTGGCAGAACGTTAAGCTTAAATATATATAACATCATGTCCTGTAATATCTTTCATGTATTCTTCTCATGCAATGATAAAATTGAGTAAAAAAACTAACATTGAAGGCAAGAAAGAAAAATGAAATCCTTTTGCAAACAGCACACCAGGTCATTTAATCACTAGCAATTATCGGTAGAGGGTATCACCATGAATTCAAGTGTTGTCTGTGCAACAATACTGCCGACAGAAGATATGAGCGATTCCGAAACGGTAAAGATAGCTAGTTTGTAACGGGGTTACACGTACCCTTGCATGAAAGCCTACATCGGTGTGGATAACACAAGTTGGTGTAATCACACAGGAAGGTCAGCTTCTGCCAGTGCTAATCAGGCATATCGCGTGAGATCGCATTTCCTTGCTGCCTGACAGGGCAAGTTGGTGGACATTGTCCAAGGGTTGCAAACTCTTATTGCCGAGATATCCTCTCCCCGAGGCGGTCGCAGTGCTGTGGCCGTCTTTTTGGAGGGCCTCCATCACAAGGGCCTCCTTCTTGATGCCTCGGCCATCCCTTGGCCAACCATGTGGCGCTTCTGCTTCCTAGCATAGGTATGTTCATGACTACGTGCGCATAGCGCCCAAGGTCTTCGATCTCCAATCAATCCATGGCTCATGGCGTTCCAACCATACCATACCAAGGATTAGGTCATAATTCTAAGACTAGGCAACGCTCGGGCTTAAAACCGAGGTCCACACGGACCCTCGGCACAGTGACACAAGTCCCCGTCGCTAAACGAACAGTGACGGTGTCACTCAACTGCTCTTCCAGTGCCTCAGCATACAATTGATTTCCTCTGATCGTGGAGCGTCAAGCATGATTGCCCGACGCGCCAGAATCGATGAGATCTTTTATGGATTATTAAAGCCCTTCACGGTCGTTTTTACAACCAGCAAGCCCGGCTTGCACACACGTTCTGTGTTCAAGAGCACAGAGCTCTTTGGGGATGAGCCCTGTTGTCCTCCACTTCTTTAAGGCTCAACAGAACTCAGTTCTTCACTAGTAGGGCGCCTCGCACCTACTGGGTGTTCTCGTTCTCCAGCGTCAAACCAGACTGGTTAAAACCGGGACATCGGTTCGACGAACTTCTAAGCGCTTTGCGCAAGGGACATCCAGTCCAAGGGTGACGGGTTTCTCCACAGACAAGACACCGTCGGGTGTTCACACGTTACCTGATAGCTCGGAGTTCTCCCTCCTCTTACTTAGCATAGCTGAGATCCATCAGCTCAGGCCCGCTCGACGAGCTCTGAGGGTGTGCATTCCAACCAAGTCGTGCTGACATGAAATTGAATTCGGCATTGAATGCCACGTTCACCGCTTCTTCACAAGAAGACAGATGCACACGGAAGACTTCCATTCTGGCCACGCCAGTGCGCACTGAGCACTGCTCACGTTACGGTGAAGTTGCTGCGTGCCAAGAATGGCATGGTCGGACGAGACCCGATGCATCAAGGGCGAGGCCCTAGTGATGTGCGTGGAGTGGCACGTAAACCACTGAGTACTGCTAACGTTTCAAAGCATTTTCTGCATACCAAGAGTGGCATTGTCGGACGAGACCCGAGGCATCCTGGGCAAGGCCCTTCTGATCCGTGTTGAGTGGCACGCTATCCACTGGACGAAGACTGCGGAAATAGCAACTCTTCGTCGGATGTTGTTGATATAATCAAGACTCCGATGGAGCAGGGAGTGGGGACATTGGATGATGCCGAGTGCGTGTTCCCACCAATCTCGATGAGACGTAAAACCTTTATAGAGTGGAGACGGCAGAGCCATATAATATCTGCAAGACGCAGGGCGTCGACCCTGACTCAGGGTGTGTCTGCTATAGACGATAGCGCACAGCTATATCCCTTGTCAACGGTGCGAAGGAAGAGAAAGACGGTGACGTCACCCTCGAGGCTATCCCCACGGTGGATGTTCGTCTTGAGCTGGACGAGATGTCCTTTGAAGAGTTTGGCGGAGCCTTGAAGGCAGGCAATTTAGCCGAGGTGGTCATTATAAGACCAAACGAGGAGATTAATTCGTCGTCGCTTCCGGATGAAGCTGTACTAAGTGGATGCTGAACGCACGAAGTGGATCGTCAATCCTGAAGGATCCTTCGGATCTGTATTATTTTTCGGTAAAGAAATTCCGAGACGTCACCGTCGGTCCAACCTCCGGACCGAGGTGTGCGTCATAAGATTGACCTGGTTCCGGGAACCAAATACTGCGTAACACACCAATGGCCCCCGCCCAAAGAGCAGTGTGACGTCACTGACGCCTTTTTCCGTGCAAAACACGAGGCAGGAATGGTTCGTGAGAGCAAGTCTCCCCATTCGCCACCCACGTTTTGTGTTGGGAATCCGAACGGCATGTGGCGGATCGCTCAAGCTAAAAATGCTGCCACCATTCTGGCATAGACGCCTATACCGAGAAAAAATGTTCTCCAGAACATGGTTGGCTGTACAAAGTACAGTGCGCTCGACTGGGTCGATGGTGATCACCAATTGGTTATGAGAGCGAGTGACATTCCGCTGCTAGCGGTTAGCACTCCGAGCTGGATGCTCTGGGAGCGGCTGATGATACCCCAAGGACTGTCAAATGCACCCGCAACATTTAATCGTCTTGTGACGGAATTATTTAGGCCCCATCGAACGTATGCACAGACATAATTCGACGACATCTTTGTCCACAGTCGTGTGGGGCACGGGAGGACAGATGAGGAGAACCGCATCGTCCGTTTGAGAGCGTTGTTCGAGTGCATGCGCACGAATAAGCTGTATGCTAATGCAGATAATTGCATCGTCGGCGCTGAAAAAATTCCGATTTTAGGGTGCTTCATTGGGAAGCGTGGCCTTCAAGCGGGTCCCGCTAAGTCCAAGGCCATTGTGGACTGGTCGGTTCAAAAGAACTAAAAGGACTTGCGCAAGTGGCTTGGCCTCGCAAACCTCCATAATTATAGCGCAAATTATGCGGAAATGGCACGGCCTTGTCTTATCTCCTTAGGAAGGATACAGAGTGGTGTTGGGACACCGAGCATCGTAAGGTTTTTTTTTGACAGGGTCAAAGACAGCCTCCTTTATACATCAATATTGGCGATGCCAGACCCCGATCGTCCTTTTAGTGTCGTCTGTTACGCTTCGGACTTTTCCATTGGCTGTGCACTGCTGCAAACAGACGCCGAGGGGCGAGATTGGGTGATCGCGTTTTAATCTCGCCAGATTAAGACTACGGAGAAGAACTAGCCAGTCACGACAAGGAATTACTTGCGATGAAGTATGTACTTATCAAGTTCGTGGTGCACCTGCTTGGCTCAAAGCCGTTTGTGATCTGCACAGATCATGCGTCACTACGCACTGCGTCTCAGCTGCCGCACCGTTCGCAGAGGATGACCAGGTGGCTTTTCTTCTTTGCAGAATATAACTTCGAGGTGAAGTATAAGCCAGGAAAGCAGAATGCTTCGGCTGATGCGTTGTCGCGCAGACCAATTATAAGCTTGCTCATGTCGCGACGGTGACGTCGTCAGTGACGGATTGATCCACGCCGCATACACGGGTGGTGGTATGTGTGTAGCGCTGCTACAAGCACTCTGTAGCGCGGCTGTCTCTTTGCTTCTAGAAAGCTAAGCAAAGGTCACCGACCTTTCGTTCTATACACAGACAGTACGAGAGTAGCGGATCGCAATCCGCTACCTTCAAGGATACTTAAAAACTTCAACTAAGGTAGAGGTGCTCTTCCGTTCAAAATTGAAACTGTTTCCCCTTTGCTTTATTTGCGGCAGAGCCGACTATATCTGAAACCTTAAATTATCTAATGAAAAAGTAAAATCTTATAACTACTGGCATTCCTGCCACGTAGTGGCTTCTTGCTTCGGTGTAGCCACACCATTGTGTGATCACACCAATTTGTGTAATCCACACCTTTGTACGGTTACACTATCTTGTATGACCCACCCTTTCATACAACGGTACGTGTAACTCCGATACACTCTGGGTGCTTGTAACTCCGTTACATTGTCTACCATCAAAATTGTGGATGCCGACAATTTACATTTCACTGCCGCCTCATACAAGGCTCGTGTGTCTGAGACACCGTTACGTCCATAAGAACATTTTTGTACATTTTCCGCTCAATGAACCCTGTGGTCATGACACGAAAAACTTCTAGCCTAGCTGGTTCCGAGGAAGCCCGCGGGTAAAGCCCTTCTTCTTCTTTTGCACAAGGTGCATCTCGGGACAGTATGTCCGCGGCTTTACGGGAAGCACATCCCAAGACCTCGGCAACCGAGCGCCACACACTGCGCTTGCCACGACGACGAATTTACTCGTCGAGGATTCGGAGGATGTCGAGTACTAGTCGGATACATCTTTCCCAGCATGGGAAGACGAGGAAGGCGAGGTGCGCCAACGGCGCGACGTGAGCTCTATTCAAACCTAGCGGAAACCGTGTCCGTTCCTCGACCTCTCGACTTCCAGGGGGAGTGGAATAATTATCCACGCTGCCTTACAAGTTTGCTGAGGTAGATGAAACGGTCCCTATCATGGTCAAACTGATTGAAATTGTGACAAACCCGGATCATATTGTGAAGTCGGCTATTGCTTGTCCACTCGTGTTTAACAGTGCGTTGTCGCTTGCGATGGCAGGCGACGGCATATTGATCGGCGGTCTCGCGCATTTGCACTTAATCTACCGTGTGATGAGCGAGACGTATCCCATCGAAGACACGACGATCTTGACCAAGTTGAAGCGTATCATGGGAATGTCTGTCCCGTCAAATCACTATAACATCTTCAAGGCGTGTGCCAGGTGGTGGGCCCGTACGGACGAAGTCGCGGAGCTGCCACGAGCGTTGAAGCTGCTCGGCATATTCGAGCTCTCGCCCATGTCGATCGCGCCAATACTGTTCAAAAATGATCACTGGATTCAGTACCTCACTTGTCAACCGGTCGAATGGATCCCAGCACATCACTCGCGCTTCCCGCACCCGAGCACACTACTGCTTTTGCTTCGGTCGGACAACGGTTTGCTCTGCATGCAGCAGTGGCGAGATGTGCAATGGCAGGGTCATTAGCTTGATGACTTTGAAGAGCTCGATGGCTGTTACCCGGTCGACTCATCGATGCTAAAGCTTCACGTGGACACCGATGGTCTGGTGGTTCCAGTGTCGGGCGGCTTAACCACTCGCTGCTAAAGTTGTTTCGGCAGTACAACACGACTGGAACGCCTTGTCCTTGATGACCGTGAACACGAATGGTGTTAAGAAGAGCGGACACGTGTTTATCGACAACCTTCTCTCGAAGCACTCGGTATCGTGAGTTCAAGAATCCAAGTTTGGCAGCGCACAGCATCTTGCGACCTTTAGCTTTCATCGCAACTCAAGCTTTAAACACAAACTTTTCGTCAACGACTCAAACGCGCTGTTGAATCGACCCACGAATGGTCGAAGCAGCGGCGTCCTTACGCTTCTGCGCTTCGATGTTCCCGGCTTTGATACGGCTGTTCAGCTATCGCGGCTATCGGTGCCGGGACGCTACCTCGTCGTGAAACTGATGGTCGAACTCGCTCCCGTCTACATTCACAACGTGTATGCGCCCGTCGATCGACAAGAGAAGCTGAAGTTATTTGCGGATTTGCCAACCGACGAGTTCGAGGACGACGCGACGCACTTTGTGCTTGGTGATTTGAGCACACCACTCAACCCAAGATTGGACTGTTCGAAGCCCGATTTACGCTACGGCCCGAGTCGCTCCAGTTGTCTGGAGTGGCTCGCGAAACTCTGCGTCGTCGATACGTGGCACATCCACTTCGACACCAAACGCGTGTTCACCGGTCCACTCCCGCGAAAGAATCGGCTTGACTACATCTTGACGTCAGATGAGTTCTGCGACCGTTTTTACGATAAGTCCGAGTAGTTCCTGCCCAAGCACGGTGGTGATCATCTTGCACACAGCGTCTCGTTCAGCTCGGGCACGCAGCTCCACGGTCAAGGGTACTGTAAGTCTCCCCGCTACCTGCTTTACTATCTAAAGGTTGTCTCTGCGATCAAATAGGAAGCCGAGCTCGCCCGGAAACAGTTACGTGCTGCTGAAAACCCCGACGAAAACGTGATTTGGTGAGCATCAAGGCGCAGCTGCAAGGCGTGCAGAAGATGATACGACAGATAGATTTGCAAAGTGTTGAAGCTGCCCGTAACGCGCTGGACCCAGTCGCCGAACGGTATCGCGTATCGTCGAACGAGGACAACAGTGAGCTCTTCGACGAAGCGATGCGTGATTACGAGAGACGGCTCTAAGATCAATGCATTCGACTTTCAAGCAGCAAATTCCGAACGTTCCACCAAGAATCTTTTCCGTCCACTAGACACAGGTTTACGGCGTGTTTCGATCGAGGAAGTCGTGACACCGAGTGGTCATGTCTCGACAAATCCACAAGAAATCTCGCTGCGCTTTTTTGAGCATTAGGGCTCCGCGATGGGGGATGCAAATAGTCTGACTGAATGGCGCCTCCACCCGATGACGGCAAACAGCGCCAGCTTCTTGACTCGGTCTTCCATTTTGTCACAGACTCCGACCGCGAGATGCTCGACGCTGAGCTGACGACAGGAGACCTCGCTTGTGCGATCCGGCATATAAAGGCGACATCATCTCCAGGTATGGACGGCTTGACTGCTGGATTTTACAGAGTGGCATCACTGTTTTCGGATAATTCTGACACCATTGTCACACCACACGCTTCATACGGATCACAAACAGACCACTGTGCGTATCCATAAACGAACCCACGTTGTGTGCACACTTTAATCGTTCAAGTACGGCTTGAAGGGAGACGGTGTCCTCTTTGTCCACATACACCCGCCGCATGCAGTAGCGCACATGCGCATGGAACGTTGTCAGAATGACAGCGAATGAAGAAACAGCTGGCGTGGGGAGACGGCCTTCAAAATGGCATCGGTTGCGATTGGACCAAATGAAATGCAGTGTCACTGCGCACATGACACCCCACATGTCATACACAACACATTTTTGCACTGAACATTCCGGACGAACAGAAGGCAAGTGGGCGGTGAGCAAGTGTGCAGTCGAAAAACAGATGCTGGAGCGTTTTCACAGTGTTGCAACCACTGCGAACGCAGCATATGATACCAGGGTTCGTAGGTTGTAGGGACCAAAAACCAGATATGACTGGAAGTAGCTTGAATGCAACACGGAACTGAAGGTCATCAAAAATTGGCAATAGAAGACGTTGCATTCGTTGTTGGCGGCGCACAGCGCGCGCAACAGTGTCGACGTCTAGTGGCGGAACAGCAGAGTGCTGGGTTACGGGATGGGGTTTCTGGGGCTGCGCAGGCGTCCACACAATACCAAGCAGGAATTTTCTGGGAATATTGGGAATTATGAACGACCGAGTCGAGGTAGCAACACCAAAGTGTAGGGGCATCGGCACGGCCGCGCCAGATGTGTACGAGTCGGACACACGCGTCTCACCACTTGCGTAAGCTCCTTGTAGAGTCTCTCCAATATCACAGCCTGGGTGTATACTGTCGGGGACTGTAAGGTGTAGTCCACATACGTATCGACAAACACATTACAGCTAGGCCATGTATCCCCAGCACCGAAAAAATCTGACAGACAGCGGAGGCGGAACCGCTGTGCCACGCGCTTGCGAAAACCCGTGTCTGGTTCTGGAATCATGCCAATCGGG
>NW_020187183.1:1253412-1254912 GCF_900000015.1 Plasmopara halstedii | reverse complement strand
CTGCTTGAGGGGACTTGGTTGGCTTCATATACTGGAGTTGACGGTCAATATGAAGCCAGATCTGCTGCTGCAGCAGTAGCGCACACTTGTCTTCAACTGAGAGTGCCTCATATTTAACAGACCACTTGACTTGATGCCACCAGGTGCAGCTTTGTCTCCACCACTTTGACATTGCATGCCACCGCATCATGGTGCCATGCCGATATGGTGAGACCGTTTAAATGTCGAGAGATCGCCACGGCCTAAGGCTGGGCATTATTTATTTTGTTAGTATCACACCGGGCGTGGTCCAAATGCATCTCGAGGCCTGTGTTTCCGCGATAAATTGCTGCACGATCCGGAGACGTTGCCTTTTCAGCTGCGCTTCGATACTTGGGATCTGTAGACCGCCATCAACTCGTTTCTGGTATAGAAACACTTTTGGAAGAAGCTGAAAATGGTTGCTTGCAGGATCGTAGCGGCGGGTCAGCACAAATCTATTCAACAGCGCTTGCCATCGCCGAGTGTGGATACGGGGATGTTCACATGCACTGTGTAGTGCCACAGGCGAGGCAGTATCATGGTGTGTGCCACAAGCAAGCGACCTCGAAGTGTACGCGCACAGCGAGACCACCTACAAAAACCATCAAAGAGTCGTTCTTCTAGATACCGCACTGTCTCCACTTCGACCGGCTGTTGGCTGAAAGAAACACCCATGTATTTGACCGACTCACCCCGCTGTAACGTGCGCATACCAGGAACACGCGGACACGTCGCATTCCGGTTGAGAGCCATTACAGTCGACTTGCTCAGGTTGAGTTTTGCCCCGGACCCTGCACAATATTCTCGAACGAGTTCAAGCTGACCGAGTAGGTCCGTGTTCGAACTACTCAGCAATGTCGAATCATCGACAAAGAAAATACCAGTGGCAGTATCGGAATCGGTCAAGCAGATTCCATACTTCTCGTGCAAGCGTAAATAATTACCGAGCGGTTTGATAACCATCATAAAGAGCAGTGCAGACAAAGGGTCACCTTGCTTGACCCCGCGCGTGGGGTGAAGACCGGGCAGGATGTTGCCATTAATCATTAGACGAGCTTCGGGATCAGTGTAGATTAAACGCACCCACTCAATGAATGAACTACCACATCCCATACGCTCAAGCACACGAAACATGTAATCCCAATTCACACGGTCATATGCTTTCTCAAAGTCGAGGTACGCCACATATGCCTCCATGTCCAGATCTGTAACGAGATCTTGGAGGTCAGACAAAAACTGGACGTGATGATGCATCGAGCGACCCCTGACAAATATCTTCTGATCGGGGTGAATGAGCTTGTCGAGCACCGACTGCAGTCGAAACGTGAGCGTCTTGGATAGTTACTTCAAATCCACGCAGATTAATGCAATCGGTCGGTAGTTAGTTGGACATGCGCGCATTTCTTTCTTGTACAACAGTAATATAGCAGATTGCATTTGTGACTGCGACAATCGACCCACTTGGAGGTGGCGATTGAT
>NW_020187183.1:1252503-1253402 GCF_900000015.1 Plasmopara halstedii | reverse complement strand
GTAATTTCGTCACACATCCGCTTGAGTTCCACATTCACTTCTTCATCAATTAGATCACGGTTTGCCAGGTCATCACGATTCAATTCAATGCTTGTGTTGGCCAATTGTTCCAAATTGACTTGATATTGATTCCCAACGCCTCCAGAACATCTCTGCCCAGCATGAAGTGGTCATCACCTTCTTCAAACACATAGCACTTGACGTTATGGATATTGCCTGGCCCAGCCGCTGCACGGATCTGTAGGTCCAGGAACACCATCGACGTGCACGTCAGTCGCTTCCGTCCCGCTGCTTTGACCACCGGCGGGTTTGTAATTGGCAAGATCTTCACGTCCTTGCACCGCTCTTGAATTGTTTTGACAAAATTGACTGGTACAATGCTATTATCCGCTCCAGTATCAGGACACATGGAGATTTCCAGAACTCCATTGATCAGTACTGAATACTCATCCGACGTATCGTCTTCTTTGGCAATAGATCCATCAAGAAGACCCTCTTCCATGACATCATACTTCACCGCCACTCGCTTCACTTGCCAGCTTCTCTTCTCCCGTTGCGTCTTCAACAGTGCTTCGCGTTCTTCGGGTGTCGCCACTGAACAATCTCGAACCCAATGACTTCCTTTATAGTGTAGGCAACCGTGGCGAGGTTCCACTCACGTTTCCCCTACGAGCGCTTGCATCTGAAGGTCGCGCCATTTGGTCAGACGTCGAAGAGATGTTCACAGTTGGCTCGCGTTGTACCGGTGTAGTGCGATTCCCATCCCTATTATGAAATCCTCTACCCGGTTTTTTGGCACTTGCTTTGGAAAACTGATCCCGCCCATGGAATCTGTTGTAGTACAGCTGTTGCAGCGTGGCTCGCTCAAGTACCAACTTGTATAGCAGTTGATCATTCGA
>NW_020187183.1:1250683-1252493 GCF_900000015.1 Plasmopara halstedii | reverse complement strand
ATTCGCCAAATATTGTTGGGGCAACTTGGTAGAAAGCTGCCGTGAGGCCATCCATTCCAGGCGAAGAATTCGTCTTTATACGCTTGATCGACTCAACAAACTCTTCAGCAGTCAAGGGACTTGAAAGCAACGCTCGAGCATCATCCAAAATTTTGCGTTTGATGGAATCCAGTAGCTTAGTTTGTGCGCGGCTGTCGGGAATTGATCACGTCCGCCCGAGCTGGAGGGGTCACCCATGACTGAACCCCAGTGGTCCATAAACTGCAGCGTAATATCCTGTGGTGACGAAGACAGTGACCCGTCTGGGAGTTGCACTTCTTCGATCGATACACGATGCACACTTGGATCCGCGGGGCGAAAGAAAAAACGATTCGATTTTTCCATGTGCTGTGCTTGGAATCAAACGCCGTATCTTGATTATGCATGTTGGTATTCAAGCAGAGCATGTTCGAACACATGCTGAGTTTCTTTATCTTGATAGAGCTTGTATCTGGTCGCTGGAGTAACCAATGCCTGACGTGCTGTATCCACGAGTGCCGTGTTACTAGCGCGCAGAGTAGCTTGGAGTTGCCGTAGAAAGCGCTTCATGCGTTGTCTTCACTTTTCCCATACGCGACCTGGGTTTGCAGCTATACAGAGCTTACTTAATACTTCAGTCGCTTCCTCTGCAATTGCAGCACACACTACTGGATACTCGAGCAAGTATGCCGGGAACTTCCAATCCACGATTGTGTGCTTGAACACCTTGGCGAAACACTAACGAGTGTGCCAAGTGGTCCCCAGCGTACGTAGGCGCAAAGTACTTGGAATCATGGTATATATTTTGGAACAGGCAGTCAGACATGAAAATGTAGTCCAGACGATTCTTGAGCGGTTGCGGACCAGTGTAGACCCGTTCGCTGCCATGCTCGACACGTCACGCATCAAGCACACCTAACTGAGCAAGCCATTCCAAAAGCACTGGTCTCGCCTGATCAGAGTGGGTTCTCACCGTTGTGGCATCAAGCACGGGCTCCATCGAGAGATTAAAGTTGCCCATCACGATATCATTAGCATCGGCTTCGAATTGTGCGGCATTAAGCTGGGCAAAGAAGTTTCTCTTGTGGATCCACTGGGGCATACACGTTGTGCACATACAACGGTGCTCCGCCAACATCAAAACGGATCACCAGATACCGGTTGGGGTTTGTGAGCGTGTCACATAAATCAGCGCCCAAGTACCCTGGGAAATCGGCATGTACCAACGTCGCAACACCTGTGCTCCGGGCGGATATTATGTGTTGGTGAGTGCTGTTGTCGTCGCTGACAAATACCTTGTGTTGGAACGAGGCGTCAAGATGGAATTTAAATGAGAACATTGAGTTTGACCGCGAATATTGGTATCTTGAATACATGAAATGTAGTACTTGGACAGTAAGGGCTCAATAAATAAATGACCATTTTTCGTGGTCCCGTTGGTGTTGACTGATAATGCAGTGAGGCCAATCCACGAGATCTCGGTTTGTGCAGCAACTTTAGCAAACTGAGGACCTGCGACAAGACTGGTCTGTCCATCGACTTGTTAGAGCTGGAGAACTGCGGTCTCGTCGTCAAGGTAGTCGATTCTCTTGAGGTCCTCAAAGTCATCCCATATTGAGCCCTGTCACTGGTGGCGTTGCCACTGTTGCATACACAGCTCACCAATCCGTGAGCGCAACAGCGCTAACAACATGTTGGGGTGGAGCAAACGAGCATGTTGTGCAGGAAACACGCGACCGTCTGACCAAAACAGCGTTGCAGCCAGTGGTCTTTGTGAAATAAGCAGGGAGCA
>NW_020187183.1:1249976-1250673 GCF_900000015.1 Plasmopara halstedii | reverse complement strand
GCACTACTGCGTGACGTGCCCACCATGTGGAGCAACAAAAATCTGCGGATAAACAGTTAGAAAATATTGCCTACTCATGAACGGATTGAGCAATTGTTCTCTTACTCACTCCAGGAGAAGCTTTATAGAAATGAAGGGATTATCTCTAAAGAGTATATGGAAAGATTTGTAAGAGAGTGGATCACAGACTTGGCAGATTGGTACTGGAGAAGCTGGCATTTTTCATCATGGATGTATCTGTCATGAGGGACACTCGCGGAGCACTGAGAGTAGGGAGTGCGGCGTCTGTCCTCAAGGATCTTCTTGATCAATCTCTATCCATTTTTGAAGGAATATGAAGACGTGGTGACAAGAGCCTCGCCAGTAGTGTTACATCAGAGTCGGGGAACGCCTCATGATATTGACTAAGTTGACCAGTTATTGTACGGCAATGGTCCCTA
The DNA here is from genome assembly GCF_900000015.1 of Plasmopara halstedii. Classification (NCBI taxonomy): domain Eukaryota; phylum Oomycota; class Peronosporomycetes; order Peronosporales; family Peronosporaceae; genus Plasmopara; species Plasmopara halstedii. The sequence continues at coordinate 1,250,233 of NW_020187183.1, read as the reverse complement.
TCAAGGGAATAGTATGACTACATCGACCCACTTTTCCGCGCGAAGTACAAAGCTTTATCGAAGCGAAATAACTTTCTCCCCTCAAAGTCAACCATTTGTGTCACAGAGGCTAACGGTAAGTTGCGAGATGTGCATCCTTATGATAGGCTAGATGGGGCTACGTTGGAAGTACTAACATCGACTTTTGGCAGGGTTGTGTTGCAGGACAGCATCACCTGTTGCAATTTGTTCAGCCTCCTTGGCCAATTCAAGTGCTT
>NW_020187183.1:1247713-1249966 GCF_900000015.1 Plasmopara halstedii | reverse complement strand
TGAAAAGTGCAGTCTTGATCACGCATCTGCTCGAGGATGGCGTGATTTAATGCGAGTGATGATTGGCGAGCAAACTGGATCAGCTTGTCCGCATTCGTAGCCTGGTTGAGCACCTTGTGCGCCGATGTCACACGCAATGCCGCCATATAAATGCGATCCAGGCGGAGGTCCAATCCGACGCTGACAACATCACTGATCATGGCTTCAGCAGTTTCCGCAACCGGAATCGGTTTGGAGGTCTTCACAATTTTTTGTAGGATGCTTGGTCAGGAAGTGCGAGGCTTCGGCCAACTTCTTCACGGCATCGGGGACATGGACTACGGTAGGCTTGATTTGAAAACTTGGACCGAGATCAGGACCAAGATGCGACTCGACAAGCTCGTATTCCGTCTCGATTTGCTCGATCACACTGAAATAGATGCTAGTAGTAACACCAGTTACATCTTTGGGGCGTTCCTTGGTGGTGTGATGCGAGAAATTATCTGCACTTCTCGAACGCTTGTCTTGCGGCGACGTGCAATAATCGCGGTATCAGCCACAGGGCCAAGACGGCGCGGAGGACTGGGTGGTGGTGTAAGCATTCGACTTGATGGACTACTGATCAAGAGATCAACAGACGGACTGGGTGGGAGAACAACGAGAGCCGATGACGAGGGCGCCGGGGTTGCTGTAGTTCTGGTTACAATGGTACGCTGGAGCGAGGAGTCTAAGTGCCGAATAGCTTGCGACGTAGGCTAACTCGAACGAGAACGGGAAAGGTCTTGAGGGGGCTGAACCGAACTCTCACGCAGCGGTGTGTGGTCGGTTAAATCGATTGCATACGCAGAGCGGTAACCGAATGGCAGAAGCTCAGATGGGTATGGCGCGTTCTTCTCATGTGCAGGAAACAAACGCTCCATCATGCAATCGGAGTCTAGGTCACTGTCGATGCTGACTACATCGAGAAAGTATTTCTTTTCCAAAACGTTGAACTCTTTAAACTTGAGCGATCCTCCCAAGAGTTAAATAGCTTGCCGTTCGAGCTTCATACACGCATCACGCGTCTTGACCTTCAAGCGAAGGTTTCCGCCTGGAAGCTTGGACAGCTGACCAACGAGATTGTCAGAGTTCGGCAAGCACAGGGTTATTGTGGTCGCGCACAAACGATTGCAGATCGTATGCGGTGCAATTCGAGCGAACGACCCCCCAGTTTCCAACACAAGCGCATACCGCGCACGAGGCAGTTGATACATACGGGCGCTGGTGATGCTGGGAGCGATAGACAGCCGCGGCCAACCATTGTCGTACAGCGCTTCTATAGCTTTGATGTCCCTCGCAAGAGGCTTGGGGGTTCCACACGCAGTTGTGCGAGATTCACGGCGACATTATCACGACGCAGCGATGCCACATACAATTAACATCCAACAGGCAAGACGGGCGTGCAGGAGCGGTGACAGGAGCTGGTGCAGTCGGGGTCACAACAGGCGGAGCCGGCACGGCATCGTCCACATCCATAATTGCTGGAGGCGCTTCCGTGGTATCCGGAGATGAATCGGTAACGGCCGGCAAATTTTCCAGCTGTTCAGGCGATTGAATTAGTGAGTACACACTGGGTACGCGTTCAAAAACGGTACGCTGACTGGGTAACAGATCAGACTCAGTCGTGGAGACGGGACGCAAACTGGATACATTGTCCGGGTTATGTCCCAACTCAGTTAGCATCTGGGCGACGGTTGGAAGCATGTTGGCTGATTTCATGAAGAGTATCGTTGAGTATGTGGCAGAGAAAAATGGTTAAAAAAATGAATTCTTTGGATTTGAGCTATTGGGCTGGGCGCAAATTGAGAAGTGCGCGGGTAGCTCAGTTGAAAGTTGCCATGTGTTATCTTATTACACGGCTATACCTACTCGGCCCTGACTAAGACATTACTTTGCTTCATTCCGTTGGGGTATTATTTTTCCTTGATTTTAATTCTTGATTTTTCTTGTACGAGTCGCCATCCCGAAGTCCTTATTGGCTGTTATCGGTAATGTTTTGCATGCAGCCAACATTTCTTGCATGTCTGGTACGATAACGATTTTGTCCGCTGAGGGGCTTGAACCCGCGCCACACAACGTTAGGTCCAGAAGCATTGACCACTCGACCCACACCACCGGATCTCGCGCGGGTAGCTCAGTAGTAGAGCGTTCGATTGCAGATCGATTGGTCACTGGTTCAATCTCGATCTCGCGCTATATATCGTGGGTTGTGATATCGTGTATGTCGTGACTTTA
>NW_020187183.1:1246945-1247198 GCF_900000015.1 Plasmopara halstedii | reverse complement strand
ACGAGATGTGCATGGTGTGACCACACCCAAACAAGAATACGGTACGGGGCTAGGTAGCAAGTAGTTATGCATGTATTCAGATTTTACTATATATATTTAGTATATTTAGTAAAATCAAAAATTAAAATTAAGATAAAAAAATAAAAAATAGTTTTGGATTTTAAACCAAAGAGTCAATTAGCCTTGGGAAGACAATGATTACTCTTGGAGCAAGCGGATTGCGATCCGCTAACTCATACTTGGTTCGTGTAAG
>NW_020187183.1:1231079-1246935 GCF_900000015.1 Plasmopara halstedii | reverse complement strand
GTTTTGTGTCTCGTAGACACAGAGATCATAGAGCGGAGAAGGTTTAAAGCTGTTCTTATGAACGTGAAGGTGTCTCAGACACGCGAGCCTCGTATTAGGCAATCGTTATATGTGAATTGTGGATATTCACAACTTTAATGAGGGGGGTGTAACGAGGTCACACGTACCTTTGCAAGAATGGGCGGATCGTGCAAGATTGCGAGACCGTACATAGGATTGCATCAGAAAATCAGTGTAATCATACAGTGGTATGGCTACACCATATCAAGAAGCCACAACGTGGCAGGATTGCCAGCAGTAATGCTCATTACTATATTAATAAAAAAATACATATTAAATATTATTTGAGTTTTGCTGTATTAATTAGGTATTACTATATTAATTAGAAAAACCTAGCGTTTTAGATATTGGCGGCTCTGCCGCGACTTAAACAATCAATACAGTTTCCCTTTGAGCAAAAGTGTTCGTTTTGCCTTTGAAACTTAGGAGAAGCGGATTGCTATCCGCTACACTTGTATTGGTTGTTTGAAAGAACGTAAGGTTGGTGACGTTAGCGTAGCTTGCTCTAAGCAAAGAGCTACGGCAGCTCCGCTGCACTTTAAGTAAGACTTAAATAGTCTCTTATAATAATATTTCAGTCTGATTATAGATGAATTTTCTCTTCAAAGCTAGAATTCACCATGTTTTAGATGTTTATAAATATTTTTGGCCCGCAAGTTAAGCTAATTGAATATACACCGCTGGTAACACGATTTTTGATCGGTGCGCGCTATGCGGCACTCGAAGAGAGCCGGTCACTTTCACAGCGTTATGTCCTAACCATTATTTGTTAATTCTCGTACTTTAATACGCCTACTAAGACGATGCGGATCACCACAACATGTATCGTTTTTAATGCTCTCGTGGTGACAATATCTCTTCTATCAAGGCACTGCATGTGAATGCTAGTTCTCGACCGCAAAAGTCTCGCTTAGACGCTGCTACCGCGACGCAATAATAGTATATTTAAAGCCAGGTCATCTAATCCCACTTGCCGAACGATAGAAATACTCTCCGTCCCTGTTTTTGGAGGGCTAGAAGCTTAGCATATGCTGTATTGCCTGGCTAAAGCCTATTGTTTGGTGTATCACAAGCGCATTATCATAGCCGGAGAACTAAGTTAGGTAAAAATTACCACTTCCGGTCCTTGGATCGCCATTTGTGTTACTCCCTCAAAACCAACTTGAACCACGTGCATAGAAAACACGTCTATTGACCTGATATCAGACATGGGTTTCCATTCCTGGAGATGGCAGTAAATGAAACTCACTCGTCCATTCAACGATAAGTATTACCTAGAGTGACGGAATTACCGTGAAAGAGGAGGCTTTGATACTTTGAGTTCGCATCAATAAAGTACAGAAAATGGGCTTGCTTCCCCCACCCAGCGAGAGCGAGGGTTTTCAAGTACAGTTTTTTTCTTATTCATGCGGTACATACATTAAAATCCGGCCTTATGTCAAGTCATACTATAGATAAGTCCGATTTATAACGGCTGATATTGATCGGGATAACTTAGACAGAGATGCCATCAGGTGGTAGAACGACTAGAACATATGTCTTTGATTTTGTTAACAATAATTTGTTTGCAACGCAAACATGAGATCATTGACCCTAGATTCTTGTCAAAATTACAATCAGAATCGACGTAGACAACCTGCAATACGTTATTGACTTGACCAGAACCGAAAAAAAAATATTTGTTATTATTACCACGTTGAAAGTAGTATACACCTTCCGTGGTATTAGGACTGGTGGAAGTATGGGGGTGAATGCTTTACAAACGTACCAAATACCATATATCTGACTCAGTTTCTGTAAGAAGAAGACGATCTCCTACAACTCCATGGCACTATTATATGCCTGTCCGCGGCTTTTTCAATTAGCTGCGCCCCGCGTAATTCCTCTCTTCTAATTAAAGAGTACTAAGAGATGGACTTTCTGGCTGGATTGGCCGACGAGACCTTTGCTGGAGGACGTCGAGTCCCAGTAGGCTCATACTCATCCGCCGAAATACACTGGACTCGATTTTACATCGTTGTGGTCAAGGGCAATGGCACGGAAGGGGGCAACTCTCTCTCAGTGATGTGGGACTCACAGCTCAAGGTTATTTGTCATGAGCATCAACGTATTTGGCTTTGTAAGGCCTTAAAAAGTCTTTATCGATTGAGATGCTTCATCCGTTTACGTACAACATACGACTGTTGATACGAGGACACTAGATAGAATGTCAATTTTATTTTTTTAAAACTTCGCCAAATTTGACAGTGTTTTATAGTGTGGCACGTTGTCCGGATCTGAGCTACGATACCATCCATGGGAGGACGTGACTCTGAACTTCATGATCCGTGAATCGCCCGGAAGTCAGAATTGCTAGGTACCTCATATTTCTAAAGCTCATGTATGACACGAACCCACCTTTGCTAGTAAGCAGAAGCGCTTGTAGCGTGGACAAGACGTGGTAATGACTTATGCGCATGACATGAGTCTGTCCGAATTTATCAGTCGCCATGCTCTTTGATTGCCTTAGTTAAGCTCCAAGAGCAGAAGCAGCAGAGAGCCGCGGTTTAAGAAGACCCTCTGCAGCGGGGCTGTCGTATTTCTTTGCTTGAAGGAAGCTCACTAAGGTCACCGACCTTTCGTTGTATACTAGAACCAGTATGAGTGTAGCGGATTGCAATATGCTACCGCCAAGAGATTCGAAAACCTTAATCCGAGGCAAAACCACTCTTCCGTTGAAAACTGAAACTGTATTTATCTTTTTTTTGCATAACTACTGTCAGTCCCGCCACGTAGTGGCTTCTTGTTAAGGATTTGCCTGATTACGCCGTCTTATGTAATCCACACATTTGTGCCGTAACACCATCTTTTGTGACCCACCCTTTCGTACCACGGCACGTGTAACCCCTATATATTTGGCATACAAGACACATTTCGATCAAAATCATTGAGAGATATGCTACTGTATGTTCGATACATTCGCCACCCTCATGGTGGTACGCACCACCGAATTTCGAGATCAGTAATCCTAGAGTCCGCATATCGAGGTAGTCGCAATCAACTATTTATAAGCTAACTCAATTTGAACAAACTCATGTGGATAGTAGTCAGTTGCTAGTAACACTGCATTGTTCATATTGGCAGCAGTATAAATTGCCAACGAAGATGTATAACTAAGCAACGACAAATAACGACATTGTATTTGACAATTTTGCAGACATTGCAGTACAGAGATTACACTCATGTAAATTAGAGGTTCCGCCAAACACAAGCGTTGTATGTAACACCTTTTCGTCCACTCTTGACTACGTTCTCGGCTTCCGTTACCATTTTTCTGCCTTTGCCTACGATTTCATAAGCCCTCGGAGACACTAAATCTAAGAGGTGCAAGCCGAGTATACAAGAGGATGTTACGCCCAAGAAGATGATGGAGTCAAACCATCATGAGAATCTATACGAATATTGACGAATTAGCTTGGACCATGCAACTCAATTGACGTTGCTTACACCTGCTAGTAACAACATATGTTGTCACTAGTACAGGATAGACGCCTAGGTTTCCAGTTCGTTGATAAGGTGTGAGCCATAACGTCTCGACAATTCTTTTATATTTGACGACAGAGAAAGCAAAAACGCGAAATGAAATTGAAAAGGATGAGAAATGGGAAAACATGCGGTATATTCAGTGGCGCACGGAATTTATTCTTCAGACAGTACCATATCTTCTAATCGTATCGATGGTTGTTTCTTCAGCAGAAGCTTTAGTTAGCTTGAGGAATAATTTTCAAGGGATGATTCATTCTTGATTTCAGAATAGAGGTCTGCACAGGATCTGTCGTTAGTGCTTTCGTACGGATAAAATAATTTTGTTTGCAGGTAACCCTCCCTGATTAAAAAATGACCTGGAAAGGATCTGTCACAACTACATTGTAGAAACTTTCTGTTATGTCCGCTAATGATATATTCGAGTCCAGCAGTCTTACACAACGATTGCAAGATCACCAGGAACTAATTTAATGAAGGCGACAACGCGTTCGCCAAGCTTTTAAAGTGAGCGATATGTATTTAGGCGCTCAGTGATCCGGTGACGTATTATCTCGCCCAATATTTGGTCACTTTGCCGCCGAATCATCGGGCAAATTATTGTGAATTAAGTGATGATGCTTTTGACCTTTTGAAGGGCCTAGAAGGTCCCGTGCCTATGCTAACTACATGGCGTCTGGACCCGGCGTCTATATACTTTTAGATGTCCATGATCACGTTTAGGATTGGGCTTTCCTGGATAAAACATTGCAAACGGTAACATGTGTATGAATCCTATGATTATTAGTTGCTTTCAAATCCAGTGCCTTACCCGCACAGCCCTATGAATGAGTGTCAGATGCTCCATCCGATGATTAAACTACCTTCAGCCAGAATGACTGACCCTTATGTGCGACGACTTTTTGTCCCTATTTTTCGAATTTACTACAGCGTGTGGTATTGCCTCTTGAGCGGCCAGCTGTAAAATGCACTATCACTTTGTTGGCAGCGAAATACAGTGATAGCAAGTGTAGGCTACAACACACACTTACATTGCAGTTGAATTCATTTTTTTCTCGCGGAACTGCGCTCGAAGTGCTATTCGATCTTGACAGTTTTTTTACTGAAAGCTTTTGGTTTTGGTCCACTGAATAAATAACAAAAGTACGCAGAGATGTCATTTTTACCTCATGAAGTCGATACACATTAAGTGCTTACAGCAAGTTGCTTCTATTGTCGATTGTCTACCACCACAGATGTGCAATTGTTTTGCGTGCGCCTCGGTGGTGGCGACTCGTGTATGTAGCAAATACATAAGCGAACTATGGCTTAAGGCTTTACGAGCGAGTGAACGTAGTCATTAAGGCTGACGGGCTACAGAGCGAGGTCACGATGGTAGCGCCAAGAAAAATAACATTTTTGATAAAATGAACAACGTCATTACACGGAGACCACCATCAGTAGGGCGCTAGCTGCATAAGTAACATTATAACTAGAGTACTAATGTCCTCATGAATCCAACAGAAACGGTCAAGCAACGATTGGGGATTGGGGAGAACTCACCGCTCTATGAGAGTATGCGCGAATCATCCAACGAGTGTGACTGGTATCGACAAGCTACATTTTTAGTGAGTCACAGATTACAAATTAATGTTGGTACCAGCACCAACATGAAAGAGTAGAGATAAAGGTGACCAGATTTCGTTCATTTCGCGGTGATAGCAACGTTTTCGGTCGCAAATTGCGACCCAGTGACAATTTTGATATTTGATGCTATGAAGCTTGGTTAACTCTTAGCGCCTGACATGTCTCCGTTGTGATGTACAGTCTTGCTCATTGTCAGAGTTGTCGCTGAACATATTTTACACCGACAAATCATCAGACAGAAGGAAATAGCGTTAATGAATCGATCAACTTTTATTTTCATAATTACGAGAATATTGGGCAACTCTGGTTCGAATCCATCGCGTGACTGTAGCTGCTACTATAAGCAAAACGTGCTGTGTCTTGCGACGAAAAGTAATAATCCGAGCTATGCCACATTGAGTTTGACAAAGATCCGAGTTGTAGCATGACATTTTGAGCACTAGGACGTTTATGCGGCCGCTGATGCCAGCATGCACACATGATATCGATAAACTCAGACGGTGCATGTCGCAAATAAGCCGGTGGTAGTGCAGGACGTTCACCCGCTGCCACCAGCTGTCGCACTTGATGATCAAAATTGACATTGCCAAATGGAACAGCTCCGTTTGTTAAGATTTCCCACAAAGACATACCGAAGCTGTACATGTCTGTCTCGCGATTAAATTGGCACTCACTTGGATTTTTCATAATTTCGGGTGCATTCCAACGCCAAGTACCAGCAAAAGTCGTAAGCTCAGAAGCGGCATTATCCTCCACACATAAACTTTCATTGATCGATTGCAATGAATAAAGCGACTGCGCCGATAGTTGTTGTGAAAGGACCTGTTTTTGTACTGAAAAATTTGTGGCGATCCGTGCAATCCCAAAATCTGCAATTTTGGCAGTCCAATCAGCAGTAACAAGAATGTTGGAGGCCTTAAGATCACGGTGCAAGTAGATAGGCTTTCGATTATGCATGAAGGCCAAACCTTTTGCCGCTTCAAAGGCTAAACGAACCCTTGTGTTCCACTCCATGAGCGGATTCGCCCGAAGCACATCTCGTAGTGATCCACGCGCGCAGTACTCACTATGTCAAAGCAGAAACAAAATAATCAATCGCGGCTTTCAACTATCAGCGAGGGACTACGTACTTGACGAGGCACAAGCTTTTTTTATAAGTGCCAAGTTTAATGAAGAGTGTGATGTTTGGATGGCGCAACTGAGCAGCCAACCCAGCTTCATCGAGAAATTCTGCACGCAACTCAGCCAGATGCGTCATGTACAATGAGGTATCAGTAGTGTCACCAGCATACAGTCGCAAACACTTCAACGCGACAGTAATTCCTAACCACTGTGCTTTGTACACTTTCGAACTGGACCCCTCGCCAATCTTCACGGCAGCTTCATCCGTCACCATTTCAGAAATAACATTAAGGCTTCCAACATGTAATCCACCTCGAGAATCGGATACGCCATTAGTAGTAAGTGCCGTATATCCTGTACTATCAGGCGTCTCGCTTTCTTCTGTCATTACGCCGGCGGATATATCAATCGATGATGATGGCGTATCACTACATCGCAATTTGACTTCATGTGCAGGCAGTGCTGTCTCAGTTGCCTTAACACAGAAACAACAGCAGCTGAAACTTGTGCCAAACAGCAGAGCATTTGTCACGGTGATAAAATAAGTCAGTGTCTCCGCAACAACTCCAACACCTACACAGCTTCTGGAGAAGATGACTGCAAATGCATACGGTAGTGTGAACACAATCGCACAGAGGCAGTAGCCGGTTAGACGTCGAATGATGTTTCGACCTCGAACGGACGCATTCAGTCTAGATTTTTTCACGGCTCTAAGATTGACGACAATGAGCAACAAGGGCGTCAGTTGCATTACAAATACGAGTACAGCAGTGACAGTATACGCCAGCCCAAAATCGCTCGACCCTTTTTCACTTAGGGTGGGAAGGAGGGCATGCATACATCCGTAAACGAGTGAAGTTAGCGACGATAACAGCAAACTTCTTTTGATATGAAGTGCCTCCAAACTGCCGAGTCTCAAAAGCAACGAAAGGTTTGCAGTCCAGTAGAAAGACATGAAGAAGCTAAAGCGCGAAAGAAGCGTCAAGATGAAGTCCTTCGTTGTGTAGTGCAAACCCTTCAGATATTCATCTTCGTGCCAACATCGTGCCAAGTACGATGTTCGTAGCGCTTGCTTTATTGCCTCAATCCCAACAAAGGTTAAGTCCGCCAATGCAATACCACTTAGCAGCAGGTCGGCCATGCGTCGCTTCGGGCGATGAAACATAGACGAGTGTAGCAATAGAAAAAGCGCAGCCGCGGCGCCAGCCCCCAAACTAGTCCAATGAACAGCCTGCCAATATGATAGCATGTTTGATGGCGTCGCCATTGTGCAATCAGATCTTTGGCGGGCAATTCGCTCCCCTGATCGCTAGTTGGAAGTGTTCAGTGATCCTGATTCAATGCGAGCTCATCTACTCAAAAAATTACCAAGACATAGTGAAATCAAGTGAATATATTCATTTCTGTTCGACAAGTTGCGAATTTCCTGCACGGCTTCTGGTTACAAATATTAGCCTTCGTTAGCTCCGACTGCACTCTTGGTCCCCTTTGTAATCAAACACATATTATTTCAGTGCATTTTTTCGCCCGAATGGCGTTTTAGTATCCATCCTCACAGAAGTGGTACAACCCGGATTTTATTTTGTGGTGAACTATGTGACGCATGCGAATTTTAATGTATCAACCGATGGTAGCGTACGCGGCCCAAGACAGATGAGCCGATCAGCTGTAGCTCGCCAATGACTGCACAAGAGTGCGTGAGAGCTCATTGGTATCGAGAAACGGATGCAAACAACATTGCAGCAACCCAGCTGGTGAGGACTTCTCTGACTTCGGTGATGACATGGAAATCGAGGACTTGGTGGTTTTTCTCGAAGCCGCTTTTGCTGCACTGTTTAAGAAGATGGAGTCGATGGCCGCACTGCGCTGATCAGAGCGATATCATGGCCGATCTGAAACGAGCTGAGGAACGGCAATGACGAAGGGTCTCTGTGTTTCTTACATTTTTGACACTTCTACAGTATGATTTAATACTTCTCACGAATAGGGCTCTGCCTAAATTGTCGGCTAGGATTTTACTTTGGCGTACAATCATCGTTCCAGATGTCAAATGAGCGGAGAGAGTGCAACGCTCGCTTAATAGATTTATCACGATCGAGTATGTTAGCCTCCCTAAGTATATGCCACACTTCTGGCACTAGAAATGAGCTCCATGATAATCATTTGTAGTTCAGAATTGTAGCGATAAAACAGTAAACAGTTGACTATTGAGAAGGAAGCACGCTCTTCATGAATTGTGAAATTGTAAAGCTTTGTCATTATTTCCGGGCGTATTTTTATAAATTTACAATCTCACTTGATTTTGATATTGAGCAAAAACCACATTTCGTATATTATAATACAAAGTGAACACCGCCGATAAAAACCCGGTGGCGTGGGTCGAGTGGTCAGTGCTTCTGGACCTAACGTTGTGTGGCGCGGGTTCGAGCCCCTCAGCAAACAAAATCGTTATCGTACCAGACATGCAAGAAATGTCGGCTGCATGCAAAATATTACCGACGACAGCCAACAAGGACTTCGGGATGGCGACTAGTACAAGAAAACCAAGAATTAAAATCAAGAAAATAAAACCCCAGCGGAATGAAGCAATGAAGCAATAGTCAGGGCCGAGCAGGAATAGCCGTGTAATAAGATAATACATAGCAACTTTCAACTGAACACCGCCGATAAATGAGCGAAGGAAACTCCATTTACAAAATTGGGCTGACAATATACGTCTCTCAAATGCCTCTTCCCCCCATAATCTGCATTATTTATTTTCCTCGATAACGAGGCCATCCGTTACGGTTGACGATCTCATCTTCTTGTATTTCTAACAGTACCAACAAAATAAGCTCGCCAAATCGGCGTTAACGCGCAGAGGATGAGTTCACCGACCTGCTCTAAGGTATCGGACAGAGCGCCTTTAAGGTACCAAGAAGTTCTTTGTTCAAATGAAAGTGTGTTAATTATGCTTTTAACTAGCTTATTTACTGGATCTGTTGATAAAAATAGAAGGCTAGATTACGCATATCGGCTGGCGTGCACGTGCCCTTCTGGCTTCGCTTTAGGTCCAAGCGACAATACTATGATGTGTACAAATACTAAGATATCTTGAGTCCAATTGATATGATTTGAGAAAAACCAACCTAAAATACGGAGTGTTTTCACATTCAAGAGTTAACGCTGATAAAATAGAGATTGCCACTTTCAATTTAAACACCGCATGTGAAGATAGATCTTTTCTTTTCTTCTTCTCTTTTCGATGAAGACTAATCTATAAATTATACTTTTATCACTTAATTTGAATTCTTAATTGTATTCTTCCGTTTGAGATTGTTATCTTGGAATGTTGGCTATCGTAGTGCATGTATTGACATCGATGACCAAATGTGGCACTAGGTTCTCCAACATTCAGGATAGCTAAGCTGAAGTACAATAGATGGAAATCATTAAAGCAACACATGTCACGGGTTATCAGCACCGTCCAGACCGGCGTACTGGGTGCGTTCGGACGCGTCTAGGTAGCGCAAACTAGCGGTCTATGGCCAGTAGTTATAAATTCTTGTCGCCGTGATGGCGGCAAGCAATCATGTGGAGGCAGAAGCCATAAAAATGTTTCTGGTTGGTTCTCGAACAGGTGCGTATGGTATATAGCGTTACAGTGTCCATCATACCTCTCTGGATGGAGCGGTGGGTGTCGGACGCGAGGTCCATCTGAGCGCATCAGAAGCAACGCACCAGTCTCGCTGAGGATTTAAATGGATATCCCATCGCTGTGGCGCAGCGACAAGCTCCCAATGATGTTACATCTGGAGTATTTATAAGATTGATGCCATCTGAGATCTATTTTCGCTCGGCTGAGAGGTATAAAGGGTCGAGCTGCCACACAGGTTGCTCGACGAACCCTATCATTATAGGTTTAAATTGCGATACCTTTGGTGCTGGACATGAAAAAGTCTGGGTTGATGAGCAATGAAATAGATAGTGCATGATCAGACCGCTTATTACCGGCGATTCCGCATATCAAGCTCTCAAGATGAGACATAAATTTGCAATCGATGCATACCGCAGTATTCAGCGTGTTTTATTGCTGGGACAAAAACATGCGACGGTATTTTGCAGTCCTCGAAGTATATCTCTGGTCGTTTGTATACAGCTTTGAGCTTGTGGCTCCTGTAGAGCGAGAAATTGACTGTGTTTCACGGCTTAAATATGCCAGTGGCAATGGCGACAACTGACTGCAATTCAAAAGTAGAAGATTCAGACCCTTGGATTATCTGGGATGGCTCGTCCTTGTCCTGATAGAACAGTTCGTCTATGTCAGCACTAAGTTATGACGCGCTAATCGTGCAGTGATCAAGTGGCGGAATAAATGATTATTCCCCCGTGAATAAAGTGACCGAAATTGTAATTCTCCTTTTATCACTCATCGCAGAAACTTTCGTTGTTCTAAGGTACAAGGGCACTCACAGAAATTAAATCAGTATCAGGGATAAAAGAGCTATTCTAAAGAGCTCTGCGATTTTTACCTTAGCTGAAAAGAAAACTATGTTTTGACAAGAGAACCATTACGAGTGCTACCCTGAGATCAAGTAGTGCATGACGAGTTTGACCAGGATTCTCGAGTTGAATTAACTCTTGCGTAAATGGCCTATTTTAAGGGAATAGTTTTTGCCGTATCGATTATCTTCAGCGTGTAGCCCAAGGCCTGATGAGTGAATAACATTTATTTTTTTCGCTCAGCGTGAACGACGGTGTCAGAAATGCTTTATCATTGTTGATGCTCACAATGAGCTGGATGCAGCCACTATTCCAAAGCAAGCGCTGATTCCTGGAAGGATGCCTTGCAGAACGACATGGTCGGTTGCATTTCGCTTGACCCGATGATGTATACGATCTGCAGCGGGGCTGCCGTAGCGTTGCGCTGAGATGAAGCGTAATTTAATTCACCGACCTTTCGTTCTATCCTTGGAACAAGTACGAGTTAGCAGATCGCAATCCGTTTACTCCAAGAGTAATTATTGCCTTAACTCAAGGCTAATGACTCTTCCGTTTGAAATTCAAAACTATTCTTTATTTATTTTTATGGCAAGGCCGCCTAATTTTGAATATTTAGATTTTCCTAAATATATATAGTAAAATTATAAATCATGCATAGCTACTGGCTACCTAGCCAGATACCGTATTCTTGTTTGGGTGCAGTCACACCATGCCCATCTCGTGTGACACACACCCCTATTACCAGGGTACGTGTAACCCCGTTGCACTATCAACCTAGCACAAGGGATAGCAAGTAATATGCTTACTTGGGAGCGGCTGGTCATACCACAAGGACTATCGAAGACACCAGCGAACTATTTGTATAGTAACGCAGCGTTTTCTTAATATGCACAAAGTCAATTTTGACGCGATATTTGTCCATAGTCGAGCAGAAAACGGGTTGTCGGATGGATTACCAAGTGGGTAGTTCTTGAGTGAATTTGTCTCGAACGCTGGTCAACATAGCCAAATAATCTTTGGCGATGATGGAAGGTTCCCTTGGGGTACTTGATCGAAAAGTATTGTTTGTAGGCAAATTTGCCCAAATCGAGGTGATAGTAGACTGGCCATTGCATCTGTGTCAAAGGAGCTTGTAAAATGCCTTAGTCGGACCAGCTACTTGCACAAAGAAAGCGCATATTATGCCGACACATCACCTCTCAACTATCTTTAAAAAGAATGTAAAATGGCGCGGGGCAGTAGAAAGTCGAGAGCTTTTATGCTCTTTCAAACCCCGATGAACAGTTTCATATTGTCTGTGCAATTCAACCTTTGACTATATTGCCATTTTTAAAGACTCAAATGTGTCATCGTGTACTACGATCCAACTGACGGTTTTGCTCTAGTAGTAGCTACTTGGATAGACGTGTGCTCTTGTCAAAATCGAGATGCATTGGCTTTAATGAAGTCATGTGTGATCGATACAGATCATTTGACGCTGCGCATGGTGACATTAACCCCGCTTATCTTACATAGAAGGCTAGATTGCGATCTGCATTGCCGAGCATACCTTCGAGGTAATATATAAGCGGGTTGGTTCAAATAGTGGGCGATTGCGCTTATGCGTCATCAAGACTGTAAACTGGTACATGGTTTGATGGTGACGTCGCGAATTGATGAGGTAATACGTACAGCGTACAGGTCAGATGCGGTATGCGCTGCGCTGCTGAACCTTTAAGAAAGAATTGATATTTTTTTTAAAAGCGCTCGATTGCACATCGGCATTGTTATTTCTATCTCAGTGCTTGCTGTATTACAGCACAAACCGACTTCACACACATTTTGTGGTGGGACCCCACGGTAAGGATCTCAGTTATAGAACACTGTATGAGGCATATGATACCGCTTTAAATGGCCATCAGGATAATTAAACGTTACGCGCTGTGAGTCCTATGTATCAGGTGGTCAGCAAAGGGTAAGCATACATGTTTGCTCAAGTGAGACGTGCAATCACCCTCGCAGCTTGCGACGACTCCTATGACCAGCCAGCCTTTTCTAGTAGATTGGTGGCAGTCTATAACAAGAGCTTTTTTTCGTTTTTAAGAATACGTTTGGTAATGGTCTTTGTGAATTATTCCAGATAATGGTTCATTTTGCTAATATTGCGACACGAATACCGGTGAGGACACAGCTGAGGCGATCTTCAGCAAATATTTTGTCAGCACAGCATATTGAAAGTGTGTTGTCTAATGTAGACCCGCTAGTCAAAGCGAGGCTTCAGCAATGTGCCCGAAATCAGACTGGGCATGTCCACCTTTATACATCTTTAGACAAATGGCCAATCAGAACGCATAAAGATTTTTCAAGGGCACCCTCCGGACCGCGATGCTGAATCGTTCTTTTCTGTTCACCGAGTTCGCAAAGAATAGCGCGGAGCATTAGTCTTCAGACTTTCCGCTTCATATTGGGTTGGACTATCCTATGAGTTTCTTTGACGCCGTCGCAAACTGGTGGAATCTGAAGTGTGGATTATCCATACCATTTATCTCTTTGATATTATCAGGTTTCGTTTTGAAGAAATATTTGATATTTTGTCTTTGTGAAATTGAGCGTCGTGCGCCGGGTGGACGATGCCTTAATGGATAGAAATGTTGGAAATACAACTTCTCGAAGCCAGAGATAGACAGAGAACTTGAAACTATGTTGCGGAGAAAAAAGTGCTTTCAAACTCTATATATCTCCCAACACGTGTCGTGTCTAGTGCCTATACGTGCAAGCCATATTCAAATGCTCTCTGTCTGTGCAAAATAATGAACGATGTAACGATTCTGAAAAGGTTCGACCACATTCTGCGCTCTACGTAAGCTTTTGTAGCCGTATCACAATCATACTTTACCATCCTGATTATGAACTAGTCAAATAGGTAGTACTCTGTTGGAGACAGAGCCCATTTCCTGTTGCTGAGCTACCCGCTGTTCACAGACAGCGACATGATTTCAAGCTGCTTAGATGCCTCAAGTCAATTGTAGCTTAGAGAGCCCATTTGAAACTGAGCTGTCTCAGTGTCAACTGCACGACTAGACCATTTGTAGAGTCGATGTGCCGCCGAAACCGCTAATGAAAGCTAATCATGGACAGGTGATTGACCTTTGTGTGGAGTGATAAGTGGGTCAGCAAGCTCAGCATGACTATTACCAATATCTGATGAAGTAGAATGGATACTTTTTTCTTAAAACCTATGCAAGTTTATGATGTTGCTATTTGCCAAAAAAACGGACTGTCAAGCTTTCTTTCCGCTAGCAGATGTAGCCTGGTCTTATTTCAGCCTCGAGATCTAGTCGGTAGCTGTGCCATCTGTCTCATAGAGATGAACGGACCATTTTTCAGCAAAGTGCTGAGGTGTTGGATTTCCACCTCAATATTTACGCGCGCTTTATGCTTTATGACATCATGCATCGAATAATGCTCTAGTCGGATGTCTGCTTTACTGAATTAAGCTTGTAGAGCTAGAGCAAGGTGGATTTCTCATTCATAACCGGATTGGCTGTAAGAATCGTCGGCATTTTGTTGGCATTCGTGCAATTTCTCAGAATGTTAAAATGCTTGCGAGCCCTATCGAAATATATGTCTTGGTGGAATAGGGTGGAATGGAGTGCGTAATGAACTATTGTGAGTATACACATAGCCTTTGTGTAAATGAACACAACTGAGCTGTATGAATCAGTACTGATGCGGACGATGTGAATTCATAGAGGTAATGCCTGAGAGACACATGATGTAAGCCTCACATCACGTAGTCTCCTGTCTTCGACATTGTTAGTTGTAAATATTTACAATTGATTGCACAAACTATTATCGGCGTGTGATATTCATAAAAAATAGGAGCAGTTTTGGCGTTTAGTAAATTTAAAGTCATTCAACTTTGCTTTTGGGTGAGCCGTAAGAGCCTATTCTTCTGCGCCAGTTACTGCCGACTCATTGAGTCGTGCGATCCCCGTTGCACATTAAGTGCATGCTGTAACGGGGTTACGCGTACACTTGTATGACAGGGCGGGTCACACAAGATGGTGTGACCGTACAAAGATGTGGAATAATAAAGCTGGTGTAATCACACAATAATGTAGCTAAACCATAGCAAGAAGTCACTAACCGCCAGTAGTAATGCGTTTCACTACATTAATTAGGTATTACTCTATTAATAAGGAGGACCGAAGGTTTTAGATATTTGCGGCTCTGCCGCAACTAAAACAATTAAGTGCAGTTTGTATTTCGAACAGATGAGCGTTTCACCTTAGTTAAGGTTTTATTGTACATTTGGAGGTAGCAGATTGCGATCCGCTACACCTGTACTGTTTTTTCTTAACGTAAGGTCGGTGATTTTAGCTTAGCTTCCTCTAGGCAAAGAGCAACGGAGCTTTGCTGAACTTGGTAGCACGCGTAGTCAATTTACGCCCGAGTCGTTACGACTGATACTCCGTGAGATGGTGCAATACTTCTTTGACCCCAGGGCATGCAGTACGGGCCTAATAAGCTAATGTCCCTGCTACGCCCCGAGGGCTCTTCTCTCGTGGAAAACCTTGTTTTTCTAGGTCCAGAGGCGATAAGCGCGCGCCTAGAAGCGTTTTTAAATCATGAAAATGCTTTGCTAGAGCACCTAGAGCAGAACCTCTAAGCGTCGACTGCGTCCATGACGGCACCGTCAGCGACGGGTGATTCCTCCCGACCCAGGCCACTTACGGTGAGCGTTAAGACCTTCGAGGGTAAGGATGGAGAGAATCTCATGCTTTGGATAGGAAAGGCCGAGATGGCTATGACATATCCCATGCTTCAGAATGAGCAACAGCGCGTGGCGCTGGCTATCGCCAAGCTCGTGGGCCAAGCGCGAGAATAAGCGCTGCCGTGCGGTGCTTCGGTTGAAACTGCGTTCCCGTCCTGGAAGGAGCTGAAGCATGCAGCTTTTGCGAGTCTTCTCGTTGACTAAGCAGGCACATCGCGTGCGATTGAGTTTCACGGCAGAGCAAGAAGAGTTTGGTGGACTTTGTCCAGATGTGAAAACTCTCACTGC
>NW_020187183.1:1230235-1231069 GCF_900000015.1 Plasmopara halstedii | reverse complement strand
ACATTTTCTGCAAAAGTCACGTCTTCACCGGTTATTTCAATCTTTCCATGACACCCACTAGCAACGTCAAAAAAAGGGACGGACATTCTCAGGGCGATCAACTCGATCACAAATGATGCGACCATCATGCATAAAAAAATTCGACCATACACGGCGACGAGCGAACGAACTTGGGGTTCTTACTTCGACTAGCAACAATTTAACTCGCTTCCTTGGTGGAGCTACAGCTACTTCGGTCGGAATCACCATCAGCACGTGAATCTGTCTCGACTCCGGTGTGGGCATATTGTTTTCTTCCAGCAAATCCTCTGCCTGTAGATTTTGGTCCTCCTTCATTAGCGCTTCGATGAGAGCCGTCTTCTCGCCCTTTTTCAGCTTCTTGACGTCTTCCGTGCCAGACTCCAGCCACGCATCGCCTCTCTTCGCGAGATATAGCTCTAATTTGCTGGCAGCGAAGTCAAACTTCTGCTTTTCCGCAATGGCATCCTTCAAGTGGTCCACCGACTGGCTTGCGTCAATTTCCACTGAGAACGCGCTTCCTTTCACACCGATGATCGCACAGAAAAGCGTCACCATGATTTCTCTTTCTGATGCCTTTTCAACTGTAGAGCCGAAAACCAAGCAAATTCATGTGTTGGTGGTGGTTCCGACCGAAGCAGCTGTAGCTCCACCAAGGAAGCGAGTTAAAATGTTGCCAGTCGAAGTTAGAGCTTCAAGTTCTGGTCGAATTTTTTGATGCAACACGGTCGCATCATTTGCGATCGAGTTGATCGCCCTGAGAACGTCCGTCCCTTTTTTTGACGTTGCTCAATCCCATTTTTTGCGAGTTTGTGG
>NW_020187183.1:1230126-1230225 GCF_900000015.1 Plasmopara halstedii | reverse complement strand
CGAAATTGTCACTGCCTTGCTGCATTCGATCGTGACCTTTAGACGTACACATCGCCAATAAATCAATCTACATCAAGTGAAATGATGTTCATTAGCAAT
>NW_020187183.1:1222319-1230116 GCF_900000015.1 Plasmopara halstedii | reverse complement strand
TCTCGATAACTCTAAATGGTTGATTAGTATCATTTGGTTCTGGGTCGTCTCATATGGATGCAGAATTTTGGAAGGATTAGGTAAATGGTAGCTACCGAAAATTTTGAAGTTTGATAAGATTATCTCTAATTGAGTATTCACTGTGAAGTTTCCACGGTAACACCTGGGCAAAATCTCCTGCGTGATGTACTTATATCCCTAAGACTCACCAACAATGATGCCAATTGATAATATCATGTTAAGATCACTATAAAGGGCTTAATTTCCGACAGAGTCGCACCCGGAGCGGCCATTAGCTTATAATAGGAAGCTTGATTTGGTGATTTAGCTCAATATACGTACGTACAAGTAGAATTCAAGTACGCAAAAATAATTTACAAGTGTCAGCAAGCTAAGCTGACAGCTCAAGCATTTCTTTCCCGTATAGCCTGCCTTTCAGTAGATAAAGTAAGCTAATTGTTGTGCGAGCAAGATGGCGCGATCGGATCCAATTCTCTGTATACTTAGAGTGAGAGACACAGCACGGCTATCTTACAATTTGCAAAAGCACTGATGCTACCTACAGATCTGAAGTTTAGAATTGCGCTCCTGTAGTGCGTTAATCGACTGGAGCTACTTTGAGAGTAGTAACCGCTGCTTGCCCACAGGTGACGTCACCAAGAAGCAAGGACTAATAGGATAGGGTTAGAGCTAGCACAAATTAACGAACTAAGTGCCTAAATTAAATATTAATTCTACTTCACAAATTACCTTCTACTTGACACACCAGTTTATCAGAAGACATTGCAGCTAAGCCGTATTTGGATAACCTGAAGAAACATACTGATGGCAGACGCTCAATTTCTGGCATTGCTAAATTGAAGGTGTTTTTGGTATTAGCCGAGCCCCTTTTGGTTATGGTGGGCGTACATCATATCGTTTTCTGCCTTCTTGACGACTGGCGCTCTCTGTCTGAGATATCGTACATGCTTTTGTGGGTTTCAAAGTCAAAGTATCAACGCACAGCAGCTTTCAGCTCAGCAGAAACCGCATACATCACGCTTAGCTTGTGTATGCACGAAGTCTTATGGGTGCGAACTATGCTCAAAGACCTTAGCCATGAACAAATCGGAGCGACTTTGATCTTTAAGGACAACTTTGGTGTCATCGCGCTTGCAGATAATGCAGGATACAATACTCATACAGAGCATGTTTATATCCGTCATCACTTCATTTCGGAAAACATGGATCGAGATACGATCGTAGTCAGGTAAATCAGCACGAAGAAGTAGTTAGCAGACATGATGACGAAGCCTATAAACTCCAGCTTCTTCGAAATGCAAGCGGCGTGCGATTCATGCCAACAATGCAAAAGTGACAAAGGAGTGTTAAGTTCTAACGCCACTGCATGCTAAAGGACGGGCTACATGATTGCCGGCTAGGTTTACGTCGAGTACCGGTAAGGGTATGACGTCATTATAATATAACGTCAGAATTACGGGCGCAACTGCGGTGTTTTATTAGAAGCACTAGCAAACAGTTGAACATAGCTTGGCGGAGGGAGGGTGTTCGGCTCGTAAGCTTTACGCTCAAAATGCTTTTGGACGCGTGCAATGCTTAAATTCACGGGTAATGAGCAAGTATAAAGCACATAGGTATTGGAAGACAACAAAAGGTCGATAAATGAAGCCGGTAACATCGAATACCAAGGTCGGACAAAGCACGTGAAAAGTTGACACCAATTCGTTTGTAAAGCCGTGCAATGAAAACATTTTATAAGTGACTACATCGACACGAAGCGGTAGCATGTGGATATGCTGCAAAAGTATTTTACGCCTATAGTTATTAGTTTACACGCAAGGCATCAAGTACCAAGATCAAAGTAGTAACAAGCATAAACGGTTAGTGACAGCGTTTAAACCGAGCCGCTAAATATTCGCTAACGGACGATGTTCCAGGTCATGTGTCTACTTTACATGCATAAATTTACATTTGTACGTACAGACACAAAGCGAAGTCAGATAGATTCATCGTAAAGGTGTGGATGCGCCACTCTTTCGATCAAGAATTCAATCTCCTAAAAGAACTACGCTTAATTACACGATGTGTAGGGCTCTTTTTGGGGATTCCACACCAGAACTCGATCTTCAATAGCTTTTTCAATGATGAACATATGGTACTAGCAGGGTAATCGCAGCAAAAATTACGGAGCGAATTCAACGGCACAACTACGGCAACGTTAAGATGAATATATGTAACATTTTCAATTTTGTTTCCCCAACAACTCAGCTGATTTTACTACCCCAGTCGGCATCTGTGTATGCCACAATGTCTAAGTCACCTATGCTCCCCTTTGAGACAAGTCCATGCTCTTGCGACGTCTTCAGATATCGAGCTTCACCAATGGCGTCTTTCCAATGCTGTTGGCCCGAAACTCACAATCGCGGCTCAAGGAACCGCGATTGTTGAGTAACGACGTATGCAACATCAGGACGAGTGTACGGTGTAATGTAGAGAAGGCATCTTGTCTTGGCAAAATCGGTCGTCGGAGACTGCAGCTTAGACAGCCTTAGTCCCGATTTGCACGGATCTCGACCGCTTTGGCGGTTTGTTGGCTAAATCGCCCCACCACGTCGTTAGAGTAATGAGTCGGTTTGATCATGAGAGTCTTCTTCGCCCAAACATGATTTAGTTCCGCCCCGATATGAACTTGGCCCTACCGAGCTCTTTCATCTTAAATAATTTCGTGAGCGCTGTCTTGACTTCTTTTATCTCTTTGCTCGCTTTAACATAAGTGATCACGTCATCATTGTTACACAAAGCTTGACATTTTTTTCTAAACGTATACGCATTAGTCGGCTCTACAGCTCTTGAAACCGACCTGTTCCACGCGCAAGCTGCTTGTTTTAGGCCGTGTATTGCTTTATCAAATCGGCAGATGCAGTTCTTGGAGTTGGTGACACCGTGTGGCACTTCCATGTACACGCATTTCTCCAGATTGTTGCTAAGAATCTCAGTGTCGATATCCAACTGTTCGGTCACATAACCCTCAGTCACACAAGCGCCATCGCCATCCGATCTGAATGCATGTTGGCCACCGGCGAGTAAATTTCACTGATATCCACACCAAACTTTTGTTTGAAGTGCTTGGCTACAAGCCGAGCTTTATACCTTACCACTTGCCCGCTCTCATTTCACTTTTTTGCAAAGACCCACCGACATCCAATTGAATGCATAACCACATTCTTGACATCAAGGTCCATGATCCGTTGAACTGGTGCGCATTAAGTTCAGCCTTCATGGCTTTCATGATTTTGGTGCACCTTGACTTGTCATGGCCTGCTGAGACGTGGTTAGGGCATCATCCGCATTCCCGACGTTTGCAGCATAGGCTCAAACTGCTTCAGTGGTCAGACCGACATTTTTAAGGCGAGGTCTTTTAGGCGATGAGATCAAGAAGTGGTCGTCATTACTAAGATCACTGTTATCGCCTTCATTGATACTTTCAATATCGATCGAATTGGGACCTGTCGAGCTGGGGTGTGTACTGCCGTTGCCCGAAAGCATGATCAAATAGCGTTCCGATGTCTCCGCTCTATAGGCGGATGGTACATCATCCCGAGCTTGGTATCCGATGTTTTCGGCTTCAATTTTCGACCCTTCGTTGTCTTCCAAACATGTGTGCTCTATACTTGATCATTTCACATGTACAGAAGCTTTGCAAGCGTCCAAAAACTTCTTGAGCGCAAAGCATATGAACCAGAAACTCAGCCTCCACCAAGCAATGTTCAACCGCTCGCTAGTAATTCAAATAAGATACCACTGGTCTCGTGAAAATCTGACCTTATTACCAGAAATTGAGCGTCTGCCATCGATATTTCTTCTCCAGCTTATTCAAACACGGCTTCACTGCAATATTTTACTGTCGTGAACACGATATCGGTTTCACTTTTGTCTTCACGCAGCGTAGCACATGGATAATTGCACTCCGATGTCGCAGTTTGAAGTTATCCGGTAGAAGTGACAGCTGTGGGTATGGCATCGCCGAATGACACTCTTCCGAATGACACTCTTCCGTTGTAGGCGACTGCTGCTGACAATAACTTTAATACTGGCGAGCCCAGGTTGCACACCCTTTGCATTTCTCTGACCAAATTGCTTGCCCACGTCGTCAATCAAGTAAGTCTGCTTGATCACAAGCATATAAGCCGACTTTTCGTGTTCAATCTATACCACACCCAGATTATTCATCTCGAATGCGATAATGAGCTCTTCATTGACCTTATTGAGCTCTTTACCTTTTTTGTTGCGACATCAGGTATTTAAGGCGCAACCAGGATATAATATTCCCGGCATAATAAAGCTGCTCCCACAAACGTTAGCTATACAAAAGATATAATCTTGTTTCAAACACTTGCTGCTTGTTTCCACTCATAATAAGCTATGTTCAGTTTAGCATCGTCGACACCAAGCGGAACTTCCATACAAACGTCATCTGTCCGCACATTGCTTCGAGGGGAAGCATAGGCACCCAACTGCTCTATCGGTGGGCACATTCGGCACACATGGCAAGTATCATTTCGAATTTAAATATATGCTGGCAATTGGTAAATAAGTTCTGGAGAATTTATGTTGGTAACCCGTCACAACAAATGGTGTCTCTAGTGCACGACAGCGCCATTTTTATAGACGTATTTTGGCAAAACCCCACCGCGATCTAGTTGTGGTCTTGTCGATCGTCGGGTGTCAGTGTCCTTGTTGGTATCTAGAGTAGATCTCGGCGTTCATAGCTCCACGACACTTTACTGCATCGTCGATGCCGTCGCTCGAGCATATTTAGTCGATAAGCCCGTAGTTTTCTCACTTATCTTCGTGTTAGCGACGATAGCGTCCGCAATGAGTGTGCTTTCTTCAGTTTCTTCAATATTAATGGGCCATCACTACATCCCTTGAATATTGCGTCATCTGAGCATATTATAAGCGTCATCATTGATCCACGTCTTCTTTATTTGTTTCGCTTCAGTTCGACACTCCAAATGATCGTCTTTTTGCGTAAGAAGGTGATTAGTACTCTGCTAGCACTAACATGTCTTCAACAGAGATCAGCAGCTGAATCTCGACGCTTGGTGTACGGTTTCCATCTTTTATTTTGACGGCTGCGACTTTTATTGGATAGCATCCATGGATTCGTCTACAACTGGCGAAGGATCCACTTGATTGTTAGGAGAGACTTGATCATTTTTATGTATATATTCAATGGTCTCTTCTGCTTTAGAACTTCTGGGTCTTGACGCACACTTTACGCTCGTACATTGGGCCACTTTGACCTTGATATTCTCTAAGTCAAACACGCG
Organism: Plasmopara halstedii; assembly: GCF_900000015.1. Classification (NCBI taxonomy): domain Eukaryota; phylum Oomycota; class Peronosporomycetes; order Peronosporales; family Peronosporaceae; genus Plasmopara; species Plasmopara halstedii. The sequence continues at coordinate 1,224,783 of NW_020187183.1, read as the reverse complement.
GTACTCCTTGCTCTTGGGTTCCAGCTTTGTTCTCTTTGCATGGTCGATATGAATAGAGCCTCGCAATTTACAAACGCGTAATTAATCAACTGGGGGATTCATATTCAATGCCAGCTCCTACGGTATGCGACGTGATGTCGATTTTGGCTGTATACGTCGAGCGGCTAAAGGAATCAAATATACTGCTGTATCACCACTTCCGCCAACATACAGACAAAAACTTTTTTTGTATAGCATACCGTGTGCCTTTTCTATGATATCTGTACATGCGCTCCGCAATCCCGGTTGAAAAGAGCTATGCACAACGTTAAACTTGTGGATGGTACCGCTTCGACTGACATATGTCTATCGGTCTTTGTATTTTCTTAGATTTCTTGAGCTTTTAAGTTGCTTCACCCTTGTTTTTGATTAAAAGAACTGCATGAAATCGAGCATATACTATGTATCTCCCTTCGATGAATCATGCACAGGCACTTGAATAACGGTGTACACACGCTCCAGTACATCGTCATCTTCGCCATTGAACGTGCGAGATAATTGATCACTTTTTACTCACTGATATAACGCTTGTCACTTGATGCTCCTGCGATCACCTGGATGCATTTGGTCGAGCGCTGAGTATTGGATAGAGCGCCTGTGTCTTGGTGATCCATACTAGAAAGCCAACATCCCACTGAGTGTCAGCTCGGTTATTCCACCTGACATGCTTCTTCCTACCCAGTGAAAGGTTTACGCTTGCTCCGTTGTACTCGAAGTAAATGCTTGTTCGTTGTTAGAGGACACACGCTGAATGCAACATTTCTACCCCCGTGCCGTGGTTCATAGATATGATCTGACGCCAATGAAAGCCAAGTGGTGTATCTACCACTAACACCCTCTATATATCGATCGAGTATATTTTGGGACGCAATATTGTCAGGTGGTAATCTCTAAATAAACGGCTTTTGATAAGATACGGCTTTGCAGTACCAATTTGCCGATAGCTTTGGCATTATTGTCAACAAGCAACAATCTTCTGCGAAGTCCTACGATATGTAAAGTTTTAATAAAGCAAAGCTTTTTCTACCCGAGACGATCTCTTTCCCCTTATTAGAGAGCTTGTTGAAAGAATGATGTTCTACCGCCTGCAGTAGCTAATTAGATGCGTATCAAGATTCTAGAACTCGAAATAGTTATTCCATAAAATCATTGTGGGATGTAGCACCACTGTTGCTAGGTTATTTTGACCATCGTCCTTCTTCCACCGCAAATCCTGCATCACCAATACTTAGTCGTTTTTCTACCGACCAGACATTTCTGACCAACCTGGTCGCAGCTCTAATTTGCTCTTAATCACCCCGTTATTGCGTAATGCGAATCCGCAAATTGCTTCGTCTGCCTGTCAATCTTACGTCCATCCCATTTACGCAAAACGCTTTTTTGCGGCATTTATCTTGCACAGCTTTTCGAATTATTTTGTCAGTTGATTTTTGATCTCGATCGTGATGATGTGCTAAGCATTTTCACACGCGATGACATCAATTCAAATTTCGTCGACAGCCCGCTAAGATGATCCACTCTCTGGAACAAGAGGCCAAATGGCTCTTCCGTTGTCTTGGGTGTCGTAGTCGCGTCATCAAAAGCGACCAAGATACTTGAATACCTATTTGAATCTTCAAGTCGCAAGGCCGACGCGCTAAAATCACGCGCTTGTGCAACGATTATCAAATCTGCACTTGTTCCCCAAAGCATGGAATGGCGTCCATTGTCAGCCATTTTATGTTCTGATGTTGATCGTGACACCTTGCGCTAATACAGTAGACAAAGGACGCCATAAAATGCCTGGAGAATAAACTTCAACGCTTACGCATCTCTTACAAGCTACGTCGACGTCGACGTCGTGCCGTTTTTATTCTTGACGTCCACGACGTGACCCACAAGATATCCTTGTCGGAGTCATCCTCATGTTAAACAGGCATTGGTAATAGATAGCACTCCGCAGACGGACATCGGCGCGCAAGTTCGCTATCTTTGTGTCGGACTGTTTTAGATCGTAGTTGTTGCAATCAAAAACTTAATTTGCTGATTTAAACCGAAGTTATTTTTTAATAATCGTTCCATGCCGTGGTTTCTTTGCCATAAATGTTTCGTCACGTATTGCTGCGTAATTTATTTTATTGCTAGTAATTTACTGTAATGATGAGCGATCTAATCGACAAACTAAAAATAAGACGTTAAGCCTCTGGCTAGCAACACCTAAACACCGGGCAATTGAAATTTTGTCTGTGAGGAGGTTGGCCATTCAATCGAAAGTGTGAAGTCACTACGCCTTTACCACTAGGTTAATTAGAGGTCGATTTCTGGTTCAAACAAATGTGCATCTGATGCACCTAAAGTAGACACACTGCAACATCGTTATTCAAAAGTATGAAGAGACGACATCTCTACAGCTTTACTCGAATCAAAAGGCTTCTATCTTTCTACG
>NW_020187183.1:1222077-1222309 GCF_900000015.1 Plasmopara halstedii | reverse complement strand
TCCTTTCGTCTCCGCAAAGCAACCATCGCGCTCAAAAGTGACGGGCCCAACATCCTTCTTAAATCGTCCAACGGAAAACAAATTTCGAGAAAGCTTTGGAATATGCCATACCAAAGTCAGCACACCTTTTTTCTCTCCTTTTGACGTTGTCATTGTCATCACAATGTCTTCTGTCCCCACTGCTTGAACAATGCCGTCGTCCGCAAGCTGCACGTCAACAGGAGATATAACT